>NC_135866.1:15318803-15548803 GCF_031162955.1 Sander vitreus
AGGTATCACTGCCTTCCTAATATGTAGCCTCAAAATCTCTCTAACATTCTGCTTTGATATTAATATTAAGATACGTTTGTGATGTTTAATGTTTTGCTTTTTGTTGGCAATAGCTTTCTAGCAATCATCAGTAGAAGCATTTTTCTCTAAAATAGGTCTCTGTAAGCCTAACTTGTTCATTTGTGAAACAGAAAAAAGACATTTTGTTGTCAAAAGTGTCAAGTATCTTTTCACCAGTGTTTTATTACGGAGGAAAGTTAATGATTTTTTAAGACAGAACTTGCCTTACCTCTTTTAAAAGGCAGTTGCCCTTGTGGATACTCAGCAAGGTGGCTAGCTTGCTCTGCTATGTGGGAATTTGCAACCGAGTACAAGCATTATTTCTTTTCTGTTACAACAGAAAGCAACTTTTTTGAGTAGTTTTAATTCTTTTCATTGATCATGATAACACTTTAAGCTAGAAGCACTAAAACGCTTTATGGTAGTGTTGTCTTGTTATGGTTGTTATGAAAAAGCCTATTTTGTACTTTATTTTCAATACCTGTAACTGTCCTTTTGGAAATGTATCAGTAATATTTTCTTTGGCATGAATGTTTGACATATGCAGTACGACATGTATCATGGAAACCGTTCAGTCTGTATTGCTAATAAGTGCTTTTAAAAACAACCACAAAGCTGAAATAAAGTTCTACATGAACCACGGGACATTAGAAGTGCTGTTTGTTTTTCTTCTACTTAATTGTTCGTCAGTTTGTTTTTTTGTTTGTTTTGTTTTTCAAGTCAAGCTCAGATGTGGTTACCTTCTTAAGAGCAGAAAATTAGCATGTTGTTGCTTTTCTCCTGCTGTGCAGCGTCTGCCTCACAGAGGAGACGGGGCAGCAGAGATGGGAGGTGTGAGGTAATTGAAAATGCTAACACGTTATAATGACTCAGCACCAGTGTGTGATAGGTCAGCTATGCTATTTAGAAAAAGAAAAGTGCAAGAGTAAAGAAAACCTCTCAGTAGAGATGAGAGAGAGCCAAATAGAGTGATGCATCTTCTCCAGTGAGCAGTGTGACAGTGGGACATCTCACAAGGCGTCTTCCTAGCACTAAGAAATTATGACCAAAGGCCATTTATGTTCTAGCTCATTGACTAGTCCATTTATAACCTGGACATCTTTGGGCTCGGCTCACATGCAGCAGCAGTATGCAGCAGCTCATAACAAGACATTTCATCATGCTGTCACCCTCTCACTCGCACGCTGACTGTAGGTGTGACTCTGACACCTTTTTATACCCTCAGATCTCTGTGGCTTGGCATGAGGCCTAGACCGTTGCTGTGTAGTCAGGTGTCATGTCTGTGGTGCTTTGTCATATTACACTTGAGTACCTGTCTTTGAAAAAATGGGCCCTTATATGGTTTACCTGTTACAGCGTTAGACAATGAAGTGAGTGGCAGCTGCT
Source organism: Sander vitreus (assembly GCF_031162955.1). Taxonomy (NCBI): domain Eukaryota; kingdom Metazoa; phylum Chordata; class Actinopteri; order Perciformes; family Percidae; genus Sander; species Sander vitreus. The sequence goes on from NC_135866.1 coordinate 15,320,250, forward strand.
GATGGCCTCTGTCACCATTTCCTGCATGGAGAATATAAACACTGTGGCCATTAGTGTGTTGACACCCCAATTGCTTGAATTCTTTTCTTCTGCAGCTTTCACGCAAGGGAAATCTAAATGCTACATCATATTGTAAGATGAAAATTGCGTGGAGGTTTCATTTGTAGGTGACCTTAATTTATCAGCTTACTGGGGTTATTGACATTAATTCATGCAAATTTTGTATGTTTTACGGCTCAAAATGCCCCCTGTTTTTGTAAAGCTGGGGAACTAAATAATGCTTTGCGCATTACCTGTAGTGTTAGTAGTTGTTGGCGGAGTGATACGCCATAACACAGTGAAGTAATGTGCTGTATAAGTTACCCTGCTGCCAGATTCCAAAATGTTGTGGAAAGCCTGATTAGCAGCATATTAATGCCCAGAGATGGTGCATGGCCATATACTTTTTGGCCATCTATGTCACAATCATAGAAACCATACAAACTTTATAAGAAGACCATTAGAATAGTCTGCAAGCTGAATAGAGACATTCAGGGGTGAATGTCAGGACCAGGCTGCTTGTCCATCATTGTGATCCTGCAGACGCACCCTGCCATGCTGACTGACTGCCAGGGTGCTGGAGACGCCACTATCTCTCCCCTGGCCACGGCCTGATCCTGGGGAGGATCCCTGACCGCCATGCCTGCCCGTTTCAGCTGCAGTGTTTGCTGACTGGACTGCAGGGGTTGTTACTCCCACGCCAGGGGGTCAGCTAATCCGCCGGCTGCCCTGCAGAGTGTGAGTGATGGTGGCTCAGCACTGCAGGCTTCACTGAGCAGCAGATAGAGATGAATTGGACCCATGGAGAGAAGAGCGGGCAACCACGATCAGGAAAATGATTGTGACCCTGCTTCAAGTCTCTGCTGTGATCACTGAGAAGGGTCAGTGACATCCATCTGCCGGTGGAGTCAGCATGCCTCCGGGGAGGAAAGCCTGCGTCCCCCCCTCAGGCTTTGCCCTTGGCGCTGCCGCTTCTAAAGTTATGACCTCGAAGAAATGAACATTTGCTCCACATTTACTGTGAAATGAATCTCTGACAACAGGGGTTTGACATGCAGGTTTCAGAGCACATCACAAGGTGGCAGTACATCCAATGACTAAATACTATTTGTGGTGCAGAGGACAGATCAACAACATTAACAATAGGTCATGGTGGACACATTCTATTATGTTGTGACAGCAATTATAGACCCCATCATTCATCTAGAGGTTATTCTTGTTTCAGAGCAGTAGGCTCACTCTGAAATACTGTTATTAATCCTCAGCTTGGCTGGCAGCAGGAAATACAGGATATTAACGACCACATCTAGATTCAAAACTTCAAGCATGTTCCAGTGATGTAACATGATCCCAGGTGTGCTCTGTTCCTGCTAGAAACAGTCTGACTGTGACCAACTGTCCGAGCAAAACGTAAGACCAGAACAAGAAGAAAAGATCATTCATGGTCTCAGCATCAATTTATGAAAACAAACAGTTTACTTAACGAACATTAGATGCGTTTTTCTGATTTCACTGTATTGATTTAGAGGTCTCTGTAGAAAATTATTTGTAGGTCTGGCATACTTTCAACTAACAGAAAAGAGGGCAAAGTTAGGATATTAGACCTTGAATCATTGCCATCTGCCAACACATTTTTTATTACACAACATTTTTTTTAGACCTTAAATTCTCAATGTGGGTTTTTTTTTTTAAACTATACCTGCAGCAATCAATCCTTCCCTGGATTTAGTCTAAACACAGAAAAAAGAAAGGGGAGAAATACTTCTTTCCATCTATTTTGGCCACATGGGCTATCCTTCCATGTTGGAAGGAATTGATCGCTGACTGAAAGTCCTCTCCCTGTCTTTCTCCCTCATGTCATCCAGTTCAGAAGTCTGGTTGAATTTATTGTGTCAGTTTATGGTCGGGCTGAGCAAAGTGCAATCTGGCTGTCTGGACTCTTCGAGGACGTTGAGGAAGGGAAGGGCCTGACGTGGGGGGCCTGAAGATTTGTCTGTGTATCACACTTTGGGGCAATTTTTTGGACTTTGAGACAGTTAATTGGGGATATTTGTCCAACTGAGGACAAACTGTTTTGTTTTAACTGCTGGTTCATTCAGCAGAAGCTAAACTGATGATTTATAGTTAGAATAAAGTTTAGTATATATTAGTCGTGGTTACAGTTATCACAAGCCTTCAGGAAATTAGTTTAAAAGTCATTCAGTGTCCCCAAATGTGATATAGCCACCTGTGTGTTTGTGTGTTTGTAAAGGTGTGTTGGTGTACCTGAAAGCAGCAGCCCCGCCTTCATAGTAAAGTCATAAACTCAGTTATCCTCTCCCACAGATCCCTCCTCAAAACATGTAGGCCCCTGACATGCTGATGGCTTTATGGATATTGATCAGGGCAAAGTGTCAAACCACTTGTCAATCTCTCTCTCAGTGGTGGCTAATTGTTATTTATGCATGCAGAGGGAGAAGGTTAACAAAACAACACTCAATAAAGTCCTGTATGTGTGGGTATAAAATAAGTAAAACAAGCAAGAAATTACACAGATGTATTTTTAGCAATACCTTTTTTGCGTTGGTGTAATTATTTTGCACATTTTCAATTTCTTTAGTTTTCTATACTGTTTTGTTTTGCCTTACTTTTGCACTTTTTTAGAATTTATTTATTGTATTGTATATATTACTTATCTTTTTTATCTTCTTTATTGTATATAGTAATTATCTTTTATCTTTATAATTGTTGTAGCTGAACTTTTTGCACCGTAGGGTCGGAGAGAAACGTATTTTCGGTTCCTCTGTATGTCTGGCACATATTGCAGAAATTGACAAAAGAGTTGACTTGATTTGAATTACAATATTGTTAAATTTTTTTTACAAATACCAATGAAAGTCAGACAGAACAGCAACAGTTTGTTCGTTATACGGACGAACCATCAGACAATTCCAAAGAACTAACTAATAAACTAGCAAGCAAGCCGTCTTTGAGGTTGCTACCTTAGTCTAGCAAGTCTAGCAAGTGGATAGATTAGTCTAACTACATGCTTTATTAAAATAAAACACTTTAATGGTAATTCTTCAGGACATGGTTGCTAAGAAGGGTGACCATATTGAGTTATGCTTATAGAGAGCCTATATATATGAAAATTACTTTTTCAGGTTTAGCTATTTTCAACAGTGCATCTGTCCAGTCTTGAATGTGTGGAGCACTGCTGTCTCTCCATTTGCAAAAAAGTTTTGGTAACAGCAAAAGCTACAGACATCCACTAGGATGTTGATTAGGCAATCTTGACAGAACCCCTATTATACACAGTACAGGCTAGAGTTAAATACAACCTTTTGTCACGTGACAAATTTTTCGGAAAACTTTTGAACAGTTGGACATTTCCATATCTTATGTAAATATGACCCTTTATTAGACAAGCATTTCCTGCAAGTGCTGTCTGGCCTTAACCCCGCCCTCCACATCCTATTGGGAGTCCAATGATAAAATATATTTCTAATTACATTTCTTATCATGCAAACTTAAACTCCTGTGCATATGGTATTAAAACAAGAGGGTGGTTGCAAGTTTTGCACCGGGTCACATCCAGTATTCCTTACACAATACAAATTATTTCTAGTTCAGTATTGTATCAATTGCAAATGCTTTGCCGGGCATTATCACAGTTCATTTACACAGCTTTGATCCTGAGTTGATTTAATTATCTTCATTTAATGATTTTTGACAAAGTAAAACTTGGCTTTCAACATCCCCAAACTTAATATTCTGTGGCTTTTGACCTATTGCCTGTAGCCCCAGTGAGCGCTGTCCTTATCATCCCGGCACGATTGGAGGCTGGAGCCTACGAGCCACATTTACAGTGCAAATGTTATCGTTCCAATGACACTTGACAACAGTCTTTATCAATATATAGTCATTCAAGGTTTATGAGCTTTGATAAAATGCCACTAACATACAGGGCCATTACAACATGTAGCTACAAGGCACATTTTTAGTTTTAAAACAAAAAAAAATATTATTATTATTTTCTGTGGATCATCTGGAACTTGTAATGCTCAACAGGTAAAATAAACACTACGTGTCAAGAGGACCAAGTGGCCTAAGTGCAAAAGATATTGATTGAGCAGCATAAGGGCAAACTACAGTGTGAGTTTGGCAGAACCTTATCATCCTATTATCTTTAAAACAGTGGGTTATCATAATTGCTTACTTAATAATTCTATAAAACTGTGGAGGTGCAACCTTTGCCTGGGCAGTAAACTGTCAAGTGCTTTTGATGCTGAGATTGAAAAGAGTTAGAAATGCTGTAACCTATTAATTTTAAAGCTTAGATTACAAACACTAACACACAGACACAGTCATTTCCAGCCACGTAAAATGCTTTAACATACAGTGGTGTGAAAAAGTGTTTGCCCCCTTCCTCATTTCCTGTTCCTTTGCATGTTTGTCACACTTAAGTGTTTCGAACATCAAACCAATTTAAACAATAGTCAAGGACAACACAAGTAAACACAAAATGCAATTTGTAAATGAAGGTGTTAATTATTAAAGGTGAAAAAAAATCCAAACCATCATGGCCCTGTGTGAAAAAGTGATTGCCCCCTAAACCTAATAACTGGTTGGGCCACCCTTAGCAGCAACAACTGCAACCAAGCGTTTGCGATAACGTGCAATGAGGCTTTTACAGCGTCCCTGGAGGAATTTTGGCCCACTCATCTTTGCAGAATTGTCCTAATTCAGTTACATTAGAGGGTTTTCGAGCATGAACGGCCTTTTTAAGGTCATACCACAACATCTCAATAGATTCAGGTCAGGACTTTGGCTAGGCCACTCCAAAGTCTTCATTTAGTTTTTCTTCAGCCATTCGGGTGGTGGACTTGCTGGTGTGTTTAGGATCATTGTCCTGCTGCAGAACCCAAGTTCGTTTCAGCTTGAGTACACGAACAGATGGTCGGACATTCTCCTTCAGGATCTCTTGGTAGACAGCAGAAGTCATAGTTCCTTTTATCACGGCAAGTCTTCCAGGTCCTGAAGCAGCAAAACAGCCCCCAGACCATCACACTACCACCACCATATTTTACAGTTGGTATAATGTTCTTTTTATGAAATGCAGTGTTCCTTCTACGCCAGATATACTTGGACACACACCTTCCAAAGAGTTCCACTTTTGTCTCATCGGTCCACAGAATGTTGTCCCAAAAGTCTTGGGGATCATCAAGATGTGTTCTGGAGAAATTGAGACAAGCTTTGATGTTCTTTTGCTCAGCAGTGGTTTTCTCCTTGGAACTCTGCCATGCAGGCCATTTTTGCCCAGTCTTTTCCTGATGGTGGAGGCATGAGCGCTGACCTTAACTGAGGCAAGTGAGGCCTGCAGTTCTTTGGACGTTGTTGTGGGGTCTTTTGTGACCTCTTGGATGAGTCGTCGCTGCGCTCTTGGGAGTAATTTTGGGCGGCCGGCCACTCCTGGGAAGGTTCACCACTGTTCCATGTCTTCGCCATTTGTGGATAATGGCTCTCACTGTGGTTCGCTGGATTCCCAAAGCTTTGGAAATGGCTTTATAACCCTTTCCAGACTGATAGATCTCAATTACTTTCTTTCTCAATTGTTCCTGAATTTCTTTGGGTCTCGGCATGATGTGTAGCTTTTAAGGATCTTCTGGTGGACCTTACTGTGTCAAGCAGCTCCTATTTAAGTGATGCCTTGATTGTGAAAAGTTGTGTCAATAATCAGGCCTGGGTGTGGCTAGAGAAATTGAACTCAGGTGTGGACAACCACAGTTATAGTATGTTTTAACAAGGGGGGCAATCACTTTTTTCACACAGGGCCATGATGGTTTGGATTTTTTTTCTCCTTTAATAATAAACACCTTCATTTACAAATTGCATTTTGTGTTTACTTGTGTTGTCCTTGACTTTTGTTTAAATTGGTTTGATGTTCAAACACTTAAGTGTGACAAACATGCAAAGGAACAGGAAATGAGGAAGGGGGGCAAACACTTTTTCACACCACTGTACATACATAAGTCATGATTAGGTGGATTAACTAACACAGACAGCATAACTTTTAAGTAACTAGTAGTAAGCTCATATTTTAGATTAGGGCTGCGCGATATGAGGAATGCGTGTGCGATAACATTGTTGAATATCGCGATAATGATATTACTTGCGATAAATAAACAGATATTCAAAAGTGTACTCAGTTCTGCCTTTCTGCTGCTTTCCCTATACTTTTAAAATACAACCAATTGCCTGTTGAATTAAAATAAAAGGAAATCATTTCTAACATTCTTTTATGGAACAAATTGAATTTTAAATTGAATATAAAAGTCACCACTAAAAAAAGAACGAAAGTTCCATTTTACTGTGAGATGTGTTTACTGCGGCAGTTGAAATTGCATTGACGGCATCTTTTTTTTTTTTTTTTAAATAAACGATATATTGTGCAGCCCTATTTTAGATATATTTAAAACATGATTAACTACCAGTTACATCAGAGCAACAAGTTCATTCATCAAATAATGAACCAATAGTGGCACTAGGGCTCTCTTTAGATGTGCTTAAATTCTCACCTCTACAACTATGTCGAACAATGGGGTTGACATACTTAATCAACAAGTGCAAACCTCATCACATTTAACTCTCAACTATGCAAACAAGGTGGTGCTGATGACATGGTTCTCCTGCATGGTGCCAGGTGAGGATTTCTAAACAAGGTTAGCTTTGGGATCAGTATTTAAGCCACATGTGAGTAGAGAGTTCAACAGTTTGTAAATCTTGTGAACTCAGATAGAGACAACAAGGAAACTCCCCAAGCCGGAGTTTACTGAATTCCCCTGAGCAATCATTTTTGTTTCTTATAATTCTTTTCTGTTACTTGAAGAAAAAAAAAAGAAAAAGTGGGGGGGGGTAGCAAATGCTACAAAGACAAGTTGTATAACAAAACAAGCGTATATCTGACAGGTGCTCGCCTCCACCGAGCAGGCAGTAACCTTGGAGGGAGTAGACAGGAATGTAGCAGCCCTATCTGAGCTCAGAGGGAAATACTGACTGCAAAGGCCTTTTTTTGTTCAGAGAAAAAAAATCTATATTCCAGAGTCCATCACACGGGCAGGCATTTAGGTGTTTTTTTTCTTTCCAGGTGGGTTCCAGCTATGTGAAACAAGCTCAGAGTGACCCCTGGAAAAAAAATAGTTAATGCCTAACTTCTTTATCTTTGTTTTACAGCCAAGGGTTGTACCTCCAAATCAATACATGATACACAAATATCCCAGGGCTCCATGTTCTAGACAGAGAGCAGTGACGAGAGCTTGAGAGTTAACCAGCTTCACACCACCTGGCAGAGAGGAAGGTCTTTTTCTAAAGGCCAGAAGCTTGTGGTAGAGTCAATTAGATTATATACTAAAAGGCAAAAGGCAAGACTTTATCAACACTTTCAAGTCATGTTTTTACAGTTTGAAGGTTGTACCTGGCTAACGTCTGAAAAACAAATGTTAAAAGAATAGTTTGACATTTTGGGAAATGTGCTTATTCACTCTCTTGCTGAGAGTTAGACAAGAAGATTGATACCACTCTTATATTTGTACGGTAAATATGAAGTTACAGGCAGCAGCTGGTTAGCTTAGACTAGACCTTTGTATTTGAATCAACAAAAGACTAATATTGATTTTCATGGAATATTTTCAACCTGCACTGGAAGAATTTTCACACATAAAACACCCTGTTAATATTAGGGTTGAAGGTCTCAGCATGCAGCCTGGGAATGCAGCATCTGGACCTTGATAGCAGACCAGCAAATTTTCCGGGCTGTTATTACAGACCCCTTTGGACTGACAGCAGAAACTCGCTAGATGTTTATAGCAAAGACCAACAAGCTTGACGTTTTTTTCTCCTCTTTGCTTCTATGCCGGCCAAGATAGTTGATATCTGTCACTGTCTGACACTTCGTCCCTGCAGACCTTGTAGCAGATCAACAGAGCAGCTCCCAGACAGATAAAATGCCACATCAGAGTTTCAGAGGCCTAAAGCAGGTTCCAGTTCCCAACCAGTGTTATGGTGAGAGAAAGGAGCATCCACTTAGGGAGCACAGACAACACCCCCCCACCCCCCCCCCCCCCCCCCTTTCTGATAGTAGCTGGTAATCTCTGAGGTCGACATGTCAGTCGGGTCCTGGAGACAGATGACGTGAGGCCCCTGATAGGCTGTCTCCAACGGAGGAGACACCAGCCGGCCGCACGGGCTGCTGGGACAGAGAGCAGGACCCAAGGCGACGGACGGATGGCGGGGCTGACGGGGGGAGGGCAGTAGAGATGAAGACAAGGTGGGTCAGGGAGGTGGTGTGGCAGAGGAATGCCAAGGCAGAGAGGTGGGGGTCACGGAGAAGGTCTCCTGATGAGCAGAGAGACAGTTCTCTGCTGGAGATCGTTGCATGGCTGACAAAGTTTACTTAACATCAACCCCTAGGAGCTCGGGTCAGCGGGGGGAGGAGACCCTGTTCGCTTCCAGCTCAGAGAGTTAGACTGTTGTCGCAGAAAGAACAGTGAGGAGGTAGAATGATTAAGGGCCTCTGTGGTACTTTTCTTTTAGTCATTTCACAACATCCGAGTTAACATATAGTTTGCCATCCAGGTTTGTTTTCCTGACAACAACAATATCCAATGAATGTAATGCTTTTCTGCAGCTGACTGGAGTTTCCCACAGTAAAACCAACCAATAAGGAAGTGTTGTCAAAAACTATCCAGCTTCTCACAGTATTAACCTTACAGTAATAAGCAATACAAAAAAAGATGTCCCAAACAAGTTGATTTTATATAAGTTAATATGATATAACATAACTTAAATGTTATTCTAATCTGGAAGAACGAAAATAACAACAATTTTCAGATGAATCCAGCAGCCAATCAACAGTCATCCTATCATCCTCTGTCTGGTGTCCAAAGTCAGCCACCTTGTAATTACTTTTAAATGCTTTTTACTTCAACCTCCCTAATTAACAGGCCAAACACCCAGACCTGATGTTTACCTGATTGTCTACCTTATTATACTTACTTACTTTACACTTACTATGAACAAATCCCATGAAAAGATGTACACAAACAATGTTTTAGTCCTAGTTTCAGTACTTTCAGATTACTTTACCCTGTCTGGGTAAGGCACTCCTGTTCCTACTAAAGTCGTTAATCTTAAAATGGGTCACAAATGTAAATGTTCATTTAAAAAAAAGAAAAAGGCTTACTAATTTCTATAACAGCTGGGCACTGTATTAGTTTTTTCAGCAAATGTTCCTCAAAGAGTGAATACTGAATTTGTTGTAGACTATTTTCAGCTGCCAATTAATACACACACAACAGAAGGCCAGTTTGGAACATATACTGCAGTGCCCACATTCATGGTAATGAAGGATCATATAATAGTGTGGCTCACTGATCCATCCATCCATCTTCATCCGCTTATCCGGGGTCGGGTCGCGGGGGTAGCAGCTCCAGCAGGGGACCCCAAACTTCCCTTTCCCGGGCCACATTAACCAGCTCCGACTGGGGGATCCCGAGGCGTTCCCAGGCCAGGTTAGAGATATAATCCCTCCACCTAGTCCTGGGTCTCCCCCGAGGCCTCCTCCCAGCTGGACGTGCCTGGAACACCTCCCTAGGGAGGCGCCCAGGGGGCATCCTTACCAGATGCCCGAACCACCTCAACTGGCTCCTTTCGACGCAAAGGAGCAGCGGCTCTACTCCGAGCTCCTCACGGATAACTGAGCTTCTCACCCTATCTCTAAGGGAGACGCCAGCTACCCTCCTGAGGAAACCCATTTCGGCCGCTTGTACCCTGGATCTTGTTCTTTCGGTCATGACCCAGCCTTCATGACCATAGGTGAGGGTAGGAACAAAACTGACCGGTAGATTGAGAGCTTTGCCTTCTGGCTCAGCTCTCTTTTCGTCACAACGGTGCGATAAATTGAATGTAATACCGCACCTGCTGTGCCGATTCTCCGACCAATCTCCCGCTCCATTGTCCCCTCACTCGCGAACAAGACCCCAAGGTACTTGAACTCCTTCACTTGGGGGTAAGGACTCATTCCCTACCTGGAGAAGGCACTCCATCGGTTTCCTGCTGAGAACCATGGCCTCCGATTTAGAGGTGCTGATCCTCATCCCAGCCGCTTCACACTCGGCTGCGAACCGATCCAGTGAGTGCTGAAGGTCACAGGCCGATGATGCCATCAGGACCACATCATCTGCAAAAAGCAGCAATGAGATCCCCAGCCCACCGAACTGCAACCCCTCTCCACCCCGACTACGCCTCGATATCCTGTCCATAAATACTACAAACAGGATTGGTGACAAAGCGTAGCCCTGGCGGAGGCCAACTCTCACCTGAAACGAGTCCGACTTACTGCCGAGAACCCGGACACAGTTCTCGCTTTGGTCGTACAGAGATTGGATGGCCCTGAGAAGGGACCCTCACCCCGTACTCCCGCAGCACCTCCCACAGTATCTCCCGGGGCACCCGGTCATACGCCTTCTCCAGATCCACAAAACACATGTAGACTGGTTAGGGCATACTCCCAGGCTCCCTCCAGGATCCTTGCGAGTAAAGATCTGGTCCGTTGTTCCACGACCAGGACGGAATCCGCATTGTTCCTCTTCAACCTGAGATTCGACTATCGACCGAACCCTCCTTTCCAGTACCTTCGAGTAGACTTTACCGGGAGGCTGAGAAGTGTGATACCCCTGTAATTGGCACACCCTCTGGTCCCCCTTTTAAAAAAGGGGGAACCACCACCCCGGTCTGCCACTCCTTAGGCACCGTCCCAGACTTCCACGCAATGTTTAAGAGGCGTGTCAACCAAGACAACCCCTCCACACCCAGAGCTTTAAGCATTTCTGGACGGATCTCATCAATTCCTGGGGCTTTGCCACTGTGGAGTTGTTTAACTACCTCAGCAACCTCCACCAGGGAAATTGATGCCAATCCCCCTCATCCTCCAGCTCTGCCTCTACCATAGAGGGCGATTAGTCGGATTTAGGAGTTCCTCAAAGTGCTCCTTCCACCGCCCTCTATTACCTCCTCAGTTGAGGTCAACAGCGTCCCATCCTTACTGTACACAGCTTGGATGGTTCCCCGCTTCCCCTCCTGAGGTGGCGAACGGTTTTCCAGAAGCACCTTGGTGCCGACCGAAAGTCCTTCTCCATGTCTTCTCCGAACTTCTCCCACACACGCTGCTTTGCCTCTTTCACGGCAGAGGCTGCAGCCCTTCGGGCCCTTCGGTACCTTGCAACTGCCTCCGAGTCGTCTGGGATAACATATCCCGGAAAGACTCCTTCTTCAGTCGGACGGCTTCCCTGACCACCGGTGTCCACCACGGTGTTCGTGGGTTACCGCCCCTTGAGGCACCTAAGACCTAGACCACAGCTCCTCTGCAGCTTCAGCAATGGAAACTTGGGTATTTTTCCACTCGGGTTCAATGCCCCCAGCCTCCACAGGGATGCGTAAAGCTCCGCCAGGTGTGGAGTTGAGATCTGTCGGACAGGGGCCTCCTCAGAGCGTTCCCAATTTACCCGCCACTACCGTTTGGGCTTACCAGGTCTGTCCGAGTCGCCCCACCCCTGATGACCCAACTCCACCACCAGATGGTGATCGATTTGACAGCTCCGCCCCTCTCTTCACCCGAGTGTCAAAACATATGGCCTCAGATCAGATGAAACGATTATAAAATCGATCATTGACCTTTGGCCTAGGGTGCTCTGGTACCAAATACACTTATAGCATCCCTATGTTCGAACATGGTGTTCGTTATAGACAATCCATATTGCTGAGGTCAACAACAAACAACCACTCTGGTTTAGATCCAGGGAGTCGTTCCTCCCAATCACGCCTCTCCATGTGTCTCCATCATTGCCCACGTGCGCGTTGAAGTCCCCCAGTAGAACTATGGAGTCCCCAACTGGAGGCCCCATGCAGGACTCCTCAGGAGTCTCCAAGAAGGCCGAATACTCCTGAACTCTTGTTTGGTGCATATGCACAAACAACAGTCAAATTTTCCCCCACAACCCGCAGGCGTAGGGAGGCGACCCTCGTCCACCGGGTTAAACTCCAACGTAGCGGCTCGGCCAGGGGCTTGTAGTATCCCCACACCCGCCCGGCGCCTCACACCTGGGCAACTCCGGAGAAGAAAAGAGTCAACCCTATCCAGGAGTGGTTCAGAACCAAGACTGTGCGTGAAATTAAGCCCACCAGATCTAACCAGTAGCGCTCCACCTCCCGCACAGTTCCGGCTCCTTCCCCCACAGAGGTGACATTCCGATCCCCAGAGCCAGCCTCTGCGCCAGGTCTGGTCGTCGAGAACCCCTGACCTTCACTGCCACCCATGTGGCAGCACCTGACCCAGCGGTTCCTCCCACAGGTGGTGGGCCCATGGGATGGAGGGATGTCCGCCACGTAGCTTTTTCGGGCTGTGCCCGACCGGGCTCCGTGGCAAACCCGGCCACCAGACGCTCGCTGACGAGCCCTCCATCTGGGCCTGGCTCCAGACGGGGGCCCCGGGCTTCCTCCGGGCAGGGTCACTTCATCCCTTCCTCGATTTTTCATAGGATTTTTGAACCATTCTTTGTCTGGCCCCTCACCTGAGACCACTTTGCCTTGGGAGACCCTACCAGGAGCACAAAGCTCCAGACAACACAGCCCTCAGGTTCATAGGGACACACAAACCTCTCCACCACGATAAGGTGATGGTTCCTGGTGATGTGAGTTTTTATTTATATACTATTTTTGACAACAATGGAGGACTGTGGCACAAAGGAACAAACTAGATCAGCCTTTGGCTACACAGTGTGCAACACTGGGGTTTGAATGTGTTTAATTGTGGGGCTGACAAGCAAAGCTCTGTTGATAATAAATTCTGTCTAACATTAAAAAAATAAATAAATACATAAAACAAAATGTTCTACCAGAAATACTTTCAATATTCAGATTGGTAAAAGTCTTCATTATTTAAAACCATTATCTGTAATTATTTCAGTATTTACCTAAGTCACCATTTTGGCCCTGCCTCAGGTACACAGAACATGATACATACACCACATTTGTCCACTTTGTTTCACTTTTTGGGCTCTAACAGTGCTGTAACAGAGATCTACTGTCACTAGGCAATTGACAAAGGCTATCAGTATTGCTTTAATATGTCAACAAATCCAAAGTAATCTTGAATGAGTAGCGATAGTCATTTGTTTAATGTAAAGATGTTATCAATTTTTACGAGCTGGCAGTGTTGGCTAACTTCTCCCCTTTTCTTTAATCAGAGTAAGTCTTCACTTCAAGCGCAGCAGACAGTATTTCCTGGATCGCAGCTACTGCCCATGACTCCTATTTGATTACAGAGGAGATTTATCGAGCTGGCTTCCGGTTCTCAGATAGGATAGTGACAACACTTATCTCCAGATATTCCCTTATCAAAAAACAATTTAGTGGGAGAAACAGACATTAGCCCAGATTTTTTTAGACTGCTGAGTGCTCCAGCTTAGCCTCGTCGGTACAAGGGTCTGTTTGCCCTGTGCACACACATCTCCATCTGCCCAGATAGAAAAGCATTAACATTGCCTTAGTGCTCTCTTGATGTCACTGCCATTACGTTCGCATCAACCTCTTGGACTTTGAGATTTGATCAATTCTGCTCAGACATGGAATACTGAAAAAAGGTATCACATACTGACTGTAGAAAGAAGAGAAGAGTCGTGAAAGCTGTGAAGTTTTTGGAAGTACTGGTGTGCACGTACATTTAGTGTTGGGTGTGTGTAGTTGACCCGGCAGCAGGAATTGCCCAACAGGCCACACTCAGCAGCGGGTGAGAGAGGTCACTACAGGAGATGGAGCCGGTGGGTCACCATGAGGTTATCCTGACCTGTGCTTGATTTTTTTTGGTGCCTCTATTTATCAAGAACCAAGGGAGGCATGTGTTTCTGTGTGGGTTTTTTGTACGGATGTGTGCCTGCGTATGTGTGTGTGCGTGGGTGGGTGTCTATGTTTGTAGAGAGAGAGAGAGAGAGAGAGAGACGATGAAAAGCGAGGGCTAATTTTGAAGCAGCTAGTGAGATTTTGACATAGGTGTTTGTCAAATATTCATTTTTGTGTGTGTGTGTGTGTGTGTGTGTGTGTGTGTGTGTGTGTGTGTGTGTGTGTGTGTGAAGCCAGAAGGCCATCTGGGGGAGTCGGGCAGACAGATAGCACTCACTCTTGTTACTATGACCCTGGAAGGACAGCTAAAAGAGAAGAGAGAGAAGAAATGTACAGGGCATGCCCAGGCTTTATGGAGCTAATAATAAAGTTTGACTGCCAATAATTGACCCCGTACTGTTAACCAAAGATCTTGCTTTTTTTCTTCTTCACCAAACACCTGTTGGTATGTCAGATGAGATGGTTCATGTAAAGCTGATGTGCCCAACAAGCATTCAGACTATTTGTTCTTTCCATGGATGATGCCTGTAAAAGGGGTTGCAGGTGCTTGGGCCAGGGGCACAGTCTCTAGGGGCCACGTTAACTATTAACACAGCCATATAACACTGTTACTGATTACCACCTCTCGCTCTTGAGACTCCCACTGACCTGAGTCACAGGTAGGAATCCCTTAAGGTGTGTATTTGCATGTGTGAACACTCTTACGGTGTGGCTTTTACACACTAGCCTTGGTGTTAGAAAGCAGCATCCCCCCCCCAGTCATAATTTTTTCTTTCTTCTTTTTCCTCTTCCTCCCTCTATTCACCCCTCTTTGCTTCCTTCTCTCCCATGCAGACTTGCTCACACAGTTCAGTCGTCTCCCTCGCTGGATCTTTTCAACAACCTTCATGATGACCTTTATCCTTTCTGCCATAAAACGGCAAGACGTAAAAATGTCTTGTACAAAGTTAAGAGCAGCCATGGTTTGTCATATTTGACATGTAGTGCCCCAGGTACTTTACTGTGGGGCAAAAGTCTAAGGTGTAGAGGACACTGATGAATGACTCACAGCACATATACAGCAAGACATGTTGCTGAGAGATGAGGAAATGTCAAGATGTTGTACTGCAATGTGAACACGCTTGGTGATAAGAGCTTATGCTACAATACTTTGTAATATTTACAACATAGTGCAGGAAGATAAAGACTCGTTAGCAATTTAGAAATAATTCATAGGTGAAATAAAACATCATCCAAAGTCTGTAATAAGATGTAATGATTTTAAAACTGGTTGGTGCTCTTTATTGGTCAGCCACTGTCATTAACCGCTACTTTCTTCCAATTGTTCCTAGCTTTAAGATGATGAAAATGGGATGAACGAGACTAGCCGTTTCCCCTACTCACAGTCTTTATGCTAAGCTAAGCTAATCAGCTCCCGGCTCCAGCTGCATACTTAACGCATAAACATGAGTATTCACCTTCACATTAAACTCTCAGCAAGGCAGAAAATAAGTTTCCCCCAAAACAAACTCTTCTTGTAATGTGTCAATAACAGCCTGTCGTCACCCAGAAAACAACCGTAAAGGTTGTCTAGGTACGTAAAGACGTAAAGACGTAAAGTACATCTCTCATCTCACACAATTTACGTCATCTAGCTTGATGCTCAACTTGCTCGCTAGCTAGCTAGGTTAGCTCTGTTCCACAACACATGTAACGTTATCTTAGCTGATGTGTTTTATCCAGTGAAGTTTTTTCAGCAGATAAGCAAAAGAACAAGCAAGATCCGCTGCTCACTTGAGTAACGTTACATGGACGATACACACAGACATCTGAGCTTCAGCGAAACGTCATCCATGTGACTTTTTAAGTGTGTAGTCTTTCTAATTATGTATTTTCACAGTCTTACACTTCAACAGTTTAACAATAAACTGAGACTTTCTTGACTTGCGAAATTATCTATTAAACTGATGAACGTCATATGTGTAATTCATGGCTCAATTCAAACAGAATCAAAAAATAATTAGTCTTTCCCCATTGACTCCCGTTCATATTTTTTTTAAAAGATAGGTCCCATGGACCAGAAGTAGAAGGGCGTGACTTCGGCTCTCTATAGTCCTGGCATCCATCGGCTGGGGGAAGGATCGGAATATGGGTCCCATCCAGTGCGCTGTACACTTGTGGCACAAGGTGCGTAGTGGAGCCTGGGCCTCAGCCACATCGGGTAAATTGACGAATTGGTTCAACAGCTTGAATCGTATGGCCCTGTACACAGCGGTGAGCGGTTGTCTCGCTGACACCAAATGTCTCTGCCACAACCCTTTATTCTGCACAAGTGGCCAACTTGTACAATGCTACCTCTCTCCATTTAGTCAAAGAACTCAGCTTCTAAACTCTTTGATTTAGCAAGCCGGTTTGCAATCTACAACCATGTGTAACGTCAAAACTTGTGATGAAACTACGCTTTGCGCAGTCTAGTTTATTCGCTCTAAACCAGTTGATGGAAACTAGCCTGGGAAAACTCTGACGAACTGCCGGCAAATTTGAGATTTGCTCTACAAGTCCGTCTGGCCAAGAGCCCATTCAAGCCCATTTCCAATTTTTCCAAATCGAGGCACCAATCACAACCGTTGCGGCTTTACACAATGACGATAGCGCAGTGACGTTGAAGCATCATCTCCTTCATCGCTCTGATTGGTTTTAGGGCTATCCAATTGCGCCCAGAGGCATTTGAGTGGCATCCATTGGTGACGACCCTTTGGAAATGGGCTGTGAATGAACCTTCCCCAGACCCACTCTCAGATACAACTGAGAAGGGTCTGGTGTCAACCAGGCTATATGGATTTTAAGTTTGCTTTAAATTCGCTTGACAATTAGATGGAAACATGACTGGGCATCATGTCGCGTGTGAAACCAAAAGTCAATTGTCACTTTTTGGAATGAACCGAGTTTTACAGACCTTAGTCCGTGACGCAATGACGTCCATGACGTCACGTTACGTTACGCCCTCATTTTAGTAGTTTTACATGAGTCATTTTAAGCCAATCCCTTATTATTTACTAACCCTAAGTATTTTTGTTGCCTAAATTTTAACATTTAACATTAACTAAGTGTTTAAAAGTGCAACCGTTACCTTAAATAATTCTGTCACATGATAAAAAAACTGACATTCAACTCCATTGTATTGGATTGGAAATCTTAAAGAAGAAAATCTGAGCAGCAGGTTTTTCATATTGCATTGTATAAAGTAATAAAAACAAAAGCTGGATATCATGCTGTGGTTATCTCACAAATCTAGTTTTTCCATTTTTGTGTCATGGAGTCACATTGATAACACCGGCTTTGACAACCGCTTCATCCTTGCCTTGATTCACCGGCATTATCATGTTATGTTAATCATGTTTCATGGATAATATCAGCCTGTCCAGACCACAGACCTAAGCGATGTCTGCCTGTCTGGATGCAGCATATTGAGGCTATAAGGCTGTGTTCTAGCAGATCTGTAAACACTGGACTTAGTGGAGCCTAAGCACCTAAGCTGCTGAACAGCGTCTATCAAAACAAACCACACGCATTGGCCACGGTTTGAATTTGTGTCAAAGGGCTGACGCTAGAGGACTTTTCCTTTTGAACTTCAGAGTAGGATTTATTTTTGTCTTGGTTTGGCAACAGAATAAAAAAAGTTTAAGTCAATTCATATGTTCATAAAAATATCTACCAATGATTTTCTAGCAGCAGGTGTTGCATCCAGTCTTTATACAACTCAAGTTACGATAACAGCATTCTTGGGAAATAACTGGCAATGTGGACGTGACTTTGACACTGAACGGAAGTCAGGCCAATCGAGAACTGAGCCAATGGTAGGTCAGATCAGCCATGTCTTTCTTGGCCTCTTTTGTTGAAGCGTACAGTGCAAGTCACAATGAGGGATTTAACGATACGTGCTGCAGATCACCCTGATTTGGCCTCCTTTTTTTTTAAATAGTAGACTCAGCAGTCACGGTTAGAGCAGAAACTGGATGTGTTTGTTAAATATCCGAGAATGGCACCGCCGCTCCTGTTTAATTTTGCAGAAATATTCACACAAGGAAGTTCTGCATTTGAAACCAATCTGTTACTTAAAGTAGAAGGGATTGTGACACATTGTTTTTTTGACTAAGCTGCATGTTTTCTGCCAATGGGGACACAAACCAGTCTGAGGTATTGTTCTCCCACCATGGGCAAACATGCAAACACAGCGAGCCACTGCAACGCTTGGTACAGTACACACCGTTAGAGAGGGCACAAAGGAAGGCGCATGATTGGTGTGTTTGACAGCGATCTGATAAAACCATAATTGGAGCATGTAGAATGCATATGTTTTTAGTCAAACAAAAGCCCTGGTCACGCCATAGAAACTGCCTCTCAATGTTTTCATTGTCTGGCAACTGACTAAAGTGAAGGAAAGGGCGACAGAAACCTCCAAGTCAGTCTGAGAGTGTGTTTAATGTGTGTGGAAGGGGAGCTGTGTGAGAGTGTGTTTGTCTGCATGTGTGTTAAGTGTGAGAGGCGAGGTTGTACGGTCATGGAAGGACAAGTGCAGTGCAAAGTCGGCCATGTATGATGGAGCTCCAGACCCCTTTGAGTAAGCTTATCACATCTCAGAGGGCTTATTTGTTCTTCTGACTGAAAAGCTATGGACACATTTGAACACATTTTTGCCTGGAAAGAAAGTTTAACTAAACTCACAGAAGGTCAAGGCCTAACTTCGGCACTTCCTACTTGGAAAGACAGTTTTTTGAAACATTGTTTAGCATCTAGCTGCTATTTCTGCTTGCATTTAGAAGGTTGGTTCACCCAAATTACAAAAAAAAACATATTTTTTGCACTTACTTCTAGGTGTATCTAGGCAGAGATAGATATGCTAATAGTTTTTTTTTGCCTGCCCAGGCTTTGAGATAGATCCATCACTAATGTAAATAGTATTTATAGAAACTACTTTCTACCAATCAAAACTGTTGACGATAGTCTCTGTAAATTAATCACATAAGTGCTTGATTTATACTTAACCCAGTGAGTAATCCTGTACTGCATAGGTTTTAATTTATATCAATCATTTGACCTGTTGATAGGACCACCAAAACAGTAGATATATGTACATGATTAGGCTGTATCTTGCCTTACTTATGTACCCACATAGATTCTTTTATTCATTATGTCATACAGAGTGACTTTTGGATGATATGCTTTGTCTCATCAAATAGAAAACAATTTTCATGCAGTCAACGTGTGTTGAAAACCTGGAAACTACTGAGCTTTTTTTTTTCCAACTGCTTGATGATGTCTTTTGACAATGGCACGTACATCAGCCACAGTGGCAACAGTGCACAGGCCTTTGATTGTAATGTATTCCATATACTGTAGGTGCCACAAGGTTGCAGGTGCATGAAGAAGTCCATATAAATGACTTTTCTTTTTTGAAAGAGATAGTTAGAGAAGCATGAAGATAAAATATATGAAAAAAAATCTATTTAGTTCCATTGTATTAGGATGGAGGCAGTAATCTTAGAGATAGATGTACCTCAATCTGAACAAATAAAAAAAATTTAGTCTTTCTGCAATTTTGTACTGACACTTTAAAATTACACAGAAACATGAACAGTATTAAGACTAAGCTGCTAATTAGGTCTGGTTTTTCACAGCTGACATTCTGACTTGTCATAGTAGGAGAAGCACAGATGTGACTTGTACAGCTTTTATCTGGGTTTTACTGTGACATGTGCTTTTATTTGAGTTCACTGACTTTCTGACCTTAACTATTAACATGTTGACAAAGTGTTATTAGTATGTGATTGTAACTTGCACATCAGTGACCCCACAAATTGTGTAGCCACTCAATTTCTTTATTTTAAAGTATCTTTAAATTTGAAGTTGATGTTCATGTTTTCAGCTCCATTTACACGGGTGGTCATACCTTGGACCACATTTTTTTTCTGGGTCTAGATATTGATCATATCCATTGTGAGGACCTACTGATCAGATAAATTTACTTTGTTTGATCTCTATGTAAACGCTGAACCGTTATGTCTAAAGAACATTGCGTTTCCGCATCATTACTCAGAATACGGCTGATCAGTTTTCATAGTACTTTTGCTGTGATATTAATACTAATTTCAACAATGTACAGCTTATAATGCAGTCTTAACTATTGCCCCATGTTTCTAAACAAAGTGGCACCTTTAAAGGTTAGGATTAGGGCTATCTGCAACACTTCTCTGTGGATGACAGACGCTGTCTTTAACCTGAGACAAAAATGTTGCAGGACAGAACGATAATGGAAAGCCAATGGGCTAGAAGTGCAAAAATGAAGCTATCGTCTTGCCCTCTGGATGTACCACCATCTTCTCTATTTTTAGAAGTTTTACAAATTATTGGCCCTGCTGTTTCAGCTATTGTATTCCTCCTTATCGACAGGTCATGTCACTTCCTATTTTAAGCATGCTATTCAGCCCATATTAAAGAAAACCAACTTAGATATTGCTTAGCTCATCTGTGATAGGCTTACATCTAAACTCCAGTTGTTGTCAAAATTAAAGATTGTGGCCAATCAACTAACTGCTGTATGCAGAGGCACACTATAAATTTCAATCAGGGTTTCGGAAACAACACTACTGAAACAGCTCTTCTGAGGGTTTCTAATGTTTTAATATCCTCTGATGCAGGTGATTGTTCTGTGTTGGTACTTCTTGGCCTTAGTTTGGCAGTCGACACGGTAGACCATCATATCCTGATTAAGAGAGCTGACACACCAAGCCGATTATCGGCCGTCGGACAGTCTGAGCGGATGAGCCTCTCAAGATCTGACGAAAATCTTTTAAACTAACCTTTGTTGATCTGAAATGAACAGTATGGCCTATTTCTCGCTTAAAATGTTTTCAGAAACACGTTTCGGTGAACTATTTTAGTACAATATGAGATCGTAATCTGAACAAGCCGCCATGACAATCAAACGATCAAAACATGCCTACATCATACCTACATACATACATATGTACATACATACATACATACACACCTACATATACCCATTTAGGGTCAGTGCTTATATACATTGCAATTGCCACCTTAAGGTAAATAATATCATAATTAATGATGACAATCATTATAATGATATAATGATGCTTATCATCATCAACATGATTATCCACCTTCACACACAATAATATTACTCAATTTCTCAATTGTAAGAGGTTACATGATTGGGTGGGCATATCAGGCATAGCTTTTGACTGGTGGTGACTTGATTGGTTTTCATCGTATCTCACTGACTACACTGTCCTGTGGTGTCCTACAGGGCTTGATTCTGGGGCCCCTGGTATTCTCTTTATATTTGCTGCCCTTGGGACAGATCATAAACAGATATATTATTGCATACGATTTATATGCAGATGATATTCAGCTCCTTTTCTCATTTAATCATAGTAAGGCTTTTAAGTTATCTGGGCTTCTTGACTATCTACACCCATGTAAAGCAGCTGACCAGATCTTGTTTTTTCCACTTAAGAAATATTAGTGAACTCAGATCTTTATAGTAGTTTTAACTGCTGAACTTGAGATACTTAAACATGCATTTATCTAATTTTGCATTGACTACTGTAACACACTTTTCTCCTTACTTAGTATTTCTGCTCGTGATCTTCAGTTCAGTCGATCCAGAATGCTGCCGCAAGACTACTCACTAGGTCAAATAGATGGTCTCACATTACCCCTGTACTTAATCTCTTCACTTGCTTGAATATAGGATTCAGTTTAAAATTCTCACTCTTACCTATAGAGCACTGCACGGTCAGGCACCTGCATATGTGGCTGAACTACTTCCCTCATATTCCTCAGCTTGCTCTCTTAGGTCTAACATGTTAAATTTACCGTGTGTCCTACGCATCAGGCTGTTGCAGTAGCAGCAGCAGTTTCTGTGGATTCTTTTAATAATCAGATAAAGACTACCTATTTAGACAGGTGTTTGGTTGACCTGTCTGCACCTCATGTATAATTACGTAATTGTAATTGTGTGTAGCACTTTATGATTTTATCCGTAAAAAGGACTTTATAAATACATTTTACTTACTTACTTGCATGTCAAAATGTGAAAAGGATCTATGTTTGATCAACGTCTACAATTGGCACCAATATTACTCCATCTGTTCCCCAATTTAGATTCTAACAATTGGTGATTGTTTCAGTTGAACCACACACTCCTCTGATATCTTCCTAACAAGCAGCTGAGCCTCCTTAGACCTTGAAAACATGAGTGGGCCTGCAAGGTCTGCCAGCTGCTCTGTACATAATCCACTACAGTGCTCGGCCCAAGTATCCAACCTTCCGTACCCCCACCACCACGCACTCACCTCCAAATTGTCTGTGTTTTGCTATCAGTTACGTCACCTCTGCCCAAGGCTGTTTTCTCTCGAGCTAGGGCTCCAAACAGCTGATTCAGGGAAAGTCACAAAGTGTACTAGAGACCTGACCTTCTCTCCTGAGACAAAACACATAGAGAGGGCCTGGCTCCACAGGATGGAGACGTTAGCGTGGAAACAATAACACAGCCTCTGAATCTACACACGGGATGAGGCTTGGTTTTCCAGAGACAGACCGACAGGCGTGGTCGTCTTTGAGTAGATTAAACTCTGCATCCACACTAGATCCCTCTTTGATCTCAAGTCATTTAAAGTGTGGTGGATTCAAAACTTTCTTGCTTGTGAGGTTGCATGTGTCTGCAATCCAATCGAAAACTGAATTTCGCTTTTTAATTTGTTAAATTTTAATCATTTTTAAAGGCTTGAATAATTAAATAATTAAAAATCTACAAGTTTGTTTAATCTGTACAGAGCTATGCTAGCTGTTTCCCTTGCCTCCATTCTTTGTGCTAAACTAAGCTAATCTGCTGCTAGCTGTAGCTCAATATTTAGTGTACTAACATTGAACGTAGTATCAATTTTCTCATCTAACTCTTGGCAAGAAAGTGAATACATGCATTTCTCAAGTTGTCAAACTATGTCTTAAATCATCTTATGACTCCTCAGATCATAATATCTTGTGACAGTATATTATCATTATCAGTATCTTGTGATCCCTTTGGAGGGGTCCCGACCCCCTAGGTTTTGGACCCCTGGTACACCAAAGAATTTAAAGATACATAAATGATTTTTAATCTTTGGAATGAAGCAGATCTAAATCCTGGCTAAAATAAACTATATTCTTCATTTGTTTTGATACATTGTGGAATATTTATTTTCACTTTCTATGCCCCCCCCACCCCACACCCCCCCATCACATTGTAAGTGCAATTAGTGGCTAGGTGTGTTGAATTGTACACCTCATGCCTTATCTTGTTAATGGCTTTTTAAACACTTAAGTTTTATAGGTGATGGATGGGGGGGACTTATCTGACTACTGGCTCTTTCCAGGAAGGGTTTCTTTTGACGTGGGACTAAAAGTAGCAAAAACAATCACGGCTCCCTGAAGTCCCCAAAACACTGTAAGATTCCTGCTATGACTCGACTGCTTGTTAAACAAAATAAATTATGAGTCAGCATGAAAATGGAAATATGGAAATGGAAATAAAAATTAACTAAGATATTAAAAGCTAAGTGCAGACCTTTTTTTTCAATTCTTCTGGTCTGTTTCATTCAGAAATATAGCAAACTCTGTTTCCTGTGTCATAATAAGCATTCACTTTTCTATGCTAAAAATAAAAGCATCAATGTATTATCTGTCAGCCCTTCACATTATAAGAAATCTAAAAAAAAATGATAGACTTTGGTCTTTTGCAGACAACGTGTTGCTGTTTAAAGAGTTCACAAAAAAATTAAGCACAGCTTGAAAAGTGTACAAACTAATTTCATAATCCTATGCGGCAGGAGCTCCTTCCTCTTATCCACTTAATCCCACATCCAATATGAATAAATACAACCTGAAGAGTGTGCAAATTTATATTATAATTACATGCAGCAAGACAAATCCACTTAATCCCTCATATTACAGAGCAATGTTCTTAAACTCAGCATGTCCTATCAAAGCTTTGTTTGAACTCCAAATCATAACAGATTAAGCCCAGTATTTTGTATCAAATCTTAAAGTGAAATATCTATGCATACGACCAAAGTTTTATTCATATCTTTGTTTAAGTGGAGGATTCCCACTGTTATCCAGGGTCCTTGAAGACAGGAGCAGCACAAATGATAGAAACAGTGCATCATACAATAACATACAGTATGCTATGATGCATGATGGTAGCCAAAGTTAGTTATAGGTCAAATGAACCCTGAAGCCTGACGTCAGGCTGATTCGACATCATTATACTTAAATGATAAAAACGGAGCTGCTGGAGGAACAAATGATAACCAATGACAACAGATAAATGTGCCTCCATCTTTCTCAAGTGACAGACATGCATGCATCTGTTTCCCCAGGAGTGTGTACCATCATTTGTGGCATTTATTGTTCATGTTCTTTAAGCCAAGACCATAAATACACAGACGAATGTATTTGTCATTCATCACATGACGCCGGCTTGAGTGTGATGGTGCAGGATTGTTAACAGCCTCCAATCCCCACCAGATCATTCACTTCCAATACTGACTTCCTGGCTCAAACACATACACACATTCATGCACACACACACTCACTATAACCAGGCAGGTGAGCAGGGCGTTCCGTTGTGGGCGAGCCAAGGAAGCAAGGACGGTGCATGTCCAAAATGACAAAGGTTGCATTTACACCTGTCATGGCCTGTTTAATCATCTACCACTTCAAACAGGAGAGTCTGACACTCGCGGCCTCCCAGCAGCCCTTGCTCCAGGAGCTTAGGACAGACTGCCATTCAGTAGAAGGACAGAGAGAAACAGATCGGTGCAGGTATAAAACTTAACTGTCTTCCATAAAATAAGAGCAAATAGGTCAATGACTTAAAGGCTCCAGCAGCAAGACACAAAGGTAATAAATACAGGAAATAGATTTCACAGATGCAGTGGCTAATTTAACATGAGGAGAAATTCAGAGACATCTCTCAGAAATTGATCTAGATTGAATCGAACGGATGCATTCTGCATAGATTTACACATTTACAAGAAAGCGGAAACATAGATCTAAGCCTGTTGCTGCATTCATTTCCTTTTTCACTCAGTATGAGAGATAAAAACATTTGTTTGAGCTGCACAAACAAAACATCAAATCTGTAGTTCAAATCGGACTCTTTTTAAGGTGATGGTGCATAGCAATGCCTTAAGATATATAGGCTAGTGATTGTAAAAAAATAAAAACATGATATAATAATCAATAATTTATTGTGGATTTTTTATTTTAAAAAGTTTTTAAAAAGCAGTACTTTTTAAGAAGACTACCAATTTCACACCTCAACACATAGGGAGGGGATGTGGCATGTTTTTATTTATTTATAAGTATTAATAATTTATTTTCAAGTTGAGAAAATTTGAAAATTATGATTACCTTAAAACTCAGCATTTAATATCTGTAAAAAAGACTGAACCACCCACCACCCGTGTATTAAGAACCAGTGTCACCTATTATAATCACACAATGTTTATATTTTTATACATTATATGCTGTCAATAATATATTTTCAAAATGTCTCCTATTTTACATATTAGATTTTATATTGTCCGTTATAATATTAGCAAATAACAAAATGTGTGTTTTAAAAATACAAGAAATGTGTCATTTTAAGTAAACTACACCCTGAAAGCAATGTGACAATATATAATATAGCCTAATATATAATATATACAATATATGCAATTAAATAAACCTGTTCTTTCATTAGAGGTGCAGTATTATCAGTAGATAAAACTCATGTAAACAATAGCAAAAATTACTTGAGTGGCAATTTATCAGAAAATAAAATGTACATTTTATTTTGATGGTAGCAAAAATCATCATGTGAAACTACTCCATTCAAATTGAAAATGAACCCAAAATGAATCTCACATTATAATTAAGAGCCTATTACAACATGTAAGGCTCGATAGGCCACAACCACTCATTGTCTGTAAGACAAAAGAAAACAGCTGAGTGGTGATTAAAGTGATGAATTGAGTCTCTTTCCTGCATGTTTTACATTAAGCTACACTCGTTTCTCATTCATCATAATCGAGACGTCAGAGACCTCCGTGTGTATAGGACCTGTTAAATGTCCATAATGCCTTGTATTATCCTATGTAACAGAAAAAAATAAATCAAAACGGTTTCAGATACTTTTTCGCGGAGTCACAAAGAAACTAACGAGCAATCAGGCCATTTTTTTAACCACAGTCATTGATATTCATGGCTAATAATGTGATAGTCTGTTAATCCTTGTTTTAGGGAATAATCTCTAAACTCTGCCCCTAGCTGCTCCGTGTTATCTCAATAACATCATGCATAGAGCAGCAGTATTGGCTAATCAGGAGCAGGTTATAACAAGTGCTGGAGTGTTGGAGATAATCATTATCAAGTCGGTACATAAGGCACTGACACCTGAGGAGGGTCGGCCTTTAGCCTGCACACGTCCTGAAAGAAACAAACAGTATTCCGAATAAACTGTGGCCATGGTCTTCTGGATAAAATCAACAACAATACAAACTCATTTTTTACAAAGAAACAGAGCCTTTAAAATGTAAATTAATATTACGAGTGGTTAGAATTTATCTTTAAATTGTTGATTGTTGCTGACGAAACTAATATTGCTATAGTCTTATACTATTGTAAAATAGTATACTCGGAATGGGAGCAGTAGAATTATTACTGATAGAATAAACTACATTTCTCATACGTAAATGCAATGTAATCTAATGCTTATTTATAGCCTAATAATATAGCCTACTAATATAATAATCTATACTGTATTATTATTATTATTATTATTATTATTATTATTATTATTATTATTATTATTATTATTATTAATGTTGTTGTTGTTGTTGTTGTTGTTGTTGGTAGCAGTCACAGTAGTGCTATTGGCCTACAATTGTAAGATATATACATTTCGTTTTCCAGTTCATTTATGAAAAAGATAATTAGATTATAGGCCTGTGGCTCTTTCCCTTGGCTGACATCCATGCAGGCCCACAGTGTTTGACCGTCTGTGGATAAATGTGGAGACAGGGCGGCGTCCTGCCACTTCTCCTCACAGGCTCCGTGTCAGAGCAGCACACTTTGACATCACTGCGAAAACACCTCATTTATCAACTGGAGGCTCCGCAGCCACTGAAGAATAAGAAGTCAGAGAAGTGGAGGGGGGAGAAAGGAGAAGAAAAAAAACAAATAGGATTTTGTATTCTCGCACCTCCCTGACAACTGCTCACTGAGACGGTGGGATGAGAGACAGTAGCGCATGGTTTGGTTACTCCCTCTGATAAAATCACATCTCCAAAATCTCATTGGCTGTCAGATGTGTCCAGATTGAATTGAGAGCAGGCAGAAGCCAAGAGACCTACAGGATAGCACAGTGTGTCTGCATGCATGAATATAATACTTGACTCAGCAATGGGCCCCCAGTGATGGGCGTAGTTATACATATGCCAAAAATAAAGATGCTCTTAAAAAGAAGCAATTATAATAGAAGCACTATTACATGTAAAACTAAATTTGTAATAGTATCAGTAGTAGTAGCTGAATAATATAGCAGTAGCACAGTAGTATGTGACAATGGACGAAATAATAATAATATGGAGTAGTATAAAAAAAAATGGCAGTGGCAGGCTAATAATGATATTTGTAGCAGTATGGGCTCTATTGGCTCAAATGTGGAAGGCTAGTAGTAGAAACTGTAGCCATAGAAACAGTGGTGGCACTATATGTAGGCCTAATAATAATAGTTGTAATTAGCAGTGGTAGTGTTGAAAAAATGTTACTAATTTCGGATTATAATAATAGCCTAATTAATATTAGCAATACATTAGTATTAGGCTAAAGTGTGGGTCCAGCTCTGCATACAGGCCTATATACAGCCTGCGTGGTAAATTAGCAATTCATCGGTGAGTAGCCTACTGCTGTCTCTACAGTGCAGACTCGAATGGGCAATAACATAAGTAGTAATATTAATAGTACATGTTATATTAATGTTACATTAATAGTAAATGTTGGAGTCCTCCCCTACAGCACAGTCTGTATTGTAGTGACCCATATAGCAGCAGTAGTGATATTGGAAGAAAAAAATATAGACGTCAGTGGACTAGGCTGCAGTCAGTGTAGTAGTAGTAATACTTAAATGGTGGAGTCCTCAGGTCTCTGTGCAGCTCTGTCAGCTATCTCCCATCCAGACCAAATGTAAACAGACACAAATACCTATTGAATGGTTGGGAGTGTGATGAACCGGGGAGCTATTTGTTAACCTCTGTGAACACGCAAAAGGACGACCTGTAAATGAGTAAATGATTCAATTGACACCTCGCTACTTTTGATCACTTCACTCACCGCAATGTATATTCTGGTTGAACGAATCATCGCGGTTCAAAGCGAAGCAGAGACGCGCGGAGTAGCCTAGTTTGTGCTGTTATACAACTCAAGCCATTTAATCCTGAATGAAAGCGTCTGACTTAAATAAACTAAAGGAGGGGATTCATTGTTCACTGCGGTGAACATAGAGAATAAACAAAGAGGACATTAGGCCTCATCAAGACTTGTACCTTCAGATCCATCAGAATGGAAGCGGAAATTAAAAAATACGCATACAAAAGCCTATATTGAATTTTTCACATTACCATTTGAGAAAATATATTATATTAGCTGATTCATATTTTTAAACGGCTACACACAATGATCCATATCCATGTAGCACAAAAAATAGCCTACAGTTGGTGGTAATCGTGGATTTAGTCAGCAGTTATTAATCAAAGTCATCTTAAATAACTAAAGTTTAATAATCAGCCAGTGGTGGTTTTCAGATATCTGACCAAAGTCTATGTAGTAACAGTGTGAAAATACTCCATTACAAAACTGGCCTAAAGTACAGAGGTATTATAATATTATAACATAGGCTATTTTCAAAGCAGACAAACACAGTGAGTTATATAGTATATTACTGGATTATTGTTAATGGTACATTCATGTGGAAGCAGCATTTTACAGTTGTAGTCGGTCAGTTCATTTTGATTAATTTTGTCGGGCAGTTTAATTTTAGAAATGTGTCTATTTTATTTAACGACCATATGTATATGTTTATAAGTGCCGTACATCTATTTTCTTCCAAAATGTATTGAAGTAGAAGTAAAATAAATTGGAAGCACTCAAGTGAAGTAAAAGTATTCCAAACTTGTACTTGTTCAGTAGTTGATTGAACGTAGGCTATTTAGTTACATTCCACCATTATAATCAGCAAAAGGTTTTGAATAAATATCAGTAGACTAATTTAAACCAACTTTATAGCAGCATTACAATATACTGAAAAATATAATATTTAGGGTTAGATAGGTCGTTATAGGTATTGATTAGGAATTACATTTGATCAAATTAAAATTAAAACAGATGAGAAGGGGTGGAGCTCCATCTCTGCCCAAAGCCGAAAACTCTCTAAATCCTGATTGCATTTACAAATTAGTAGGCCTATACGTTTCAGACTTGATCAAGACAACCCCCCCTCCCTCTCTCTCTCTCTCTTTCTCTCTGTTTCTCTGTGTGATTGATTGGAGGAGTTTATAGGCTGGCACCCCCGTCGTGTTTCCAGCCACTCACGCACATGATTGGTCCGCCTCCAGCAGCCGCAGCCATCAGAAGCGCCTCCTCTCATAAACCTTGTCGGACCGCACTAACGTTTCCCATTACTTCCAGGAGAAGCAGCGGCTCACTATTAGGAACTTTGCTTGCGACCTATGGCACACAACTAGCAGGTATGTGGTGGAAAGCGACTAATGGCTCCTCTATTTCTCTCTAAACCTACTGTATTTTCTCCCCCATGCCACACGGCTGGTTAAAACTTTCGGCGTTGAGCGCAACAAGACATACATCATCATTTCGGGGTATTGTTTTATCGCTCCAGCCTGCCTCTCAGCCCTTATCTCTTTTGGGTCTTATCAAACGGTTATCTATTTTGCTGTGAAGACATATTGCGTTTTGTTTCCTATCTGTTGTGTGTGTGTGTGTGTGTGTGTGTGTGTGTGTGTGTGTGTGTGTGTGTGTGTGTGTGTGTGTGTGTGAGAGAGAGAGAGAGAGAGAGAGAGAGAGAGAGAGCGATATTGTGTGTGTGTGTGTGTGTGTGTGAGAGAGGACAGAGATTTGACATGGACGGAACAGTGACTCTTTTTAGCGCTTGATGGGAATATGGCAGTCACTGCGGATTGGATGTGTTTTATTGGAATTAGCCTATAGATGACACGAAGTCAGCCTAGTCAGATTCATAGTTTGTTAGTTTTTATTGTGGAAATCTAGACTACTCTTTTAAAGATGAAAGCGAGCGGTGCATCAGAAGTGGATTTGCATTTCTCCAGAAAATGTTTGTATGAAGATTTTTATAGGGACACATTTTGAACTCAGTTTCCTATATTTTGGCACCACATGAGTAACACCTATTTTCTTCTGATTTAATCCTAATGGTCCCAACTCTTTTTTGTTACAGGGTAGACTACTCCCTGACGATTTTTATTAACCCAGTGTATGGAAAGTGCTCCTGGATGGACCTGGGCGAAAACAGCTGGTCCATGGTCAAGCGAGAAGTATCCAGCAGCCCAGGGTCACCGGCTGAACAGACCTACCTGCCCGGTGACAACAGGAGGGACGGTCCCACCTCGGATGAGCTGAGGACACCTCCGATCGACCTTGACGCACTGGGGCACCGCCGCTCCGACGGCAGATCACTACACTCCTACGTTCACTTCGGACACCATAACAATACGCTGACTGCCGAGGACATCCCGCTGTTTACGGATTTAGACCAGGGCAGCAAACTCGTCCTCTCCAGCGCAGCGCACAAGGCGAGCTTGCTGGTGGACCCGAGCGACATGTACCAAACACTGGCCATCGCCGCAGCCCAGAGCCAGACTGGATATGATTCATCCTCTGGTGGTTATATGCACTCCAACCCCAACTCCCCCGTGTATGTCCCCAGCTCCCGGGTGGGCCCAATGATACCCAGCCTCTCATATCTGCAGGCCAGCGGCTCTGCGCAGCCCAGTCACGCAGTCTCCAGCCACTCGGTCTGGTCGCAGCCCGCACCGGAGAGCCCTTCATACAGCACCGGGAGCCCTCACACCTCCAGTCGGTTCCACTACCCTCCGAGCCCACCCATCAATAACGGGACGCCCCGGGACACCGGCTACAGTAACACGCTGAATGTGAGCAGCAGAGACCAGTACGGCCTCTCTCGGCCCCTCAGCGGGACCTACGCGAGTCCATACTCTCCTTACGCACCACAGCTGTCCCAGCTGCCCTCGCCTTGGACCGGGGGACCTTTTGATAATACCATGCTGCACACCTTGCAGAGCAGAGGCGCGCCCTTGATTCGAGGACCAAACGGAGGTATGCAAAGTAAAGGAGGACATAGTGATGGAATAATGTTCATTCTCGCTGTCTGGGATCATGATTACATTCCTTTAATCAAACATGCAACCTTGTGTCAAAAGTGTCTTTGGGCAAAGCACTGAAACTGCAGTGCGCTTTTGTAACATAACCTGATCTCCCTGTGGAGGCCAGAGCTCAAAAGATCAAAAAGAATTAACCTATCCAAACAATGTTTAATGAAGTACCACAAACATAATATCCCTATAACATTGGACCAGGTTTTGTCTGAAAGGCCACGTGCGTGAGATTCTGCAAGAATAAAACTAGGCCTCTGTGCGCATAAAGATATTGAAAGTGTGTCAGGTTTATAACATGGAATCCGTGAATCTGATTTAATTTGCTTCACCTTGTAGCCTACACTAATGTCCCTCATGGAAATGACAACCTGTGGGCAGATTTTCATGTTTTAAAGCTGTGCTTTATGCTGATTTAAGTCTTTGTTTTTAGTTTCAGATATTCTCGACGACATGGGGGAGAGCAGAGAGTGCGTGAACTGCGGTTCCATCTCCACGCCGCTCTGGAGGCGCGACGGCACGGGCCACTTTCTCTGCAACGCCTGCGGCCTTTACAGCAAAATGAATGGGCTGAGCCGGCCATTAATTAAACCACAGAAACGGACGGTAAGCCACTTAACCGCTCAATATCCTGCCTAATCGTTTCAAACAATGGCTGGAGGTTATCACCGATGATAAATGTCTGATGCAGTAAATAGACGCATATGCATATAGGTCAGATTTGATTTTAAATGTTCTAATTATTTTGGTCTTATTATATAAGTGTGTTATATGTGACTGATCATGTAAAATGGTCATTATATATATATTTGTAAAATACATCCCAACACATATATTTGATATTTAAGTGTCTGCCTTTTGTGCAAATTGATGACATTATTACCCAATAATATTCATTTATCAGCCACCAATCATAGAAATGACGCTGATGCGGGATTGAAAGATTTGCTCGCGAAGAGGTCAGTTAGTAAATTTCCCATAATTTATTTTAAAGGAATTGAAGGCACTGATTTAATTGGATTAAAACCACACATGTTACATTGTTAACGTAATTAATCAGGCACTTACTCTGTCACCAGTGCTTCTGTTGGGTAATTTAATCTTAATGGATGACAACAAGGGCAACTCTTTTCCTGGTGCCATTACGCGCATTACGCACAGTTTTTCCTAGGAATCTGATGTCACGTATAAAAGCCGTGCGTAAATGGCATGGAGATAATAGTAGGGCCCGTATTGTTGTTAGGAAACAGGACATGAAAGGTCAATTTGTAATGAAATTAGTGGAGTGTGGCTTTCACTATTAAAACATTTTCTTTAACTGAGAAAAAGGCTGTTTTATTAATATCACATCCTACTCTAAACATTTTGTATTGATTATAATCATTAATTCAGTGTTATATTTTTGTCACCAGTCAACGTCCAGAAGAATCGGCCTGTCCTGCGCTAATTGTCAAACCAGCACGACCACTTTGTGGCGCAGAAACGCGGAGGGAGAGCCAGTTTGTAACGCGTGTGGGCTCTACACAAAATTACACGGGGTGAGTCGAGATTGTATTTCACATTTATTTCAAACGTAGGCCTTATACCCACTTTGATAAATCAACACAAATTTAAAATAATGAATTGGTCTCCAAAAATCATCAAATCTACAGGTACCTCGGCCGCTCGCCATGAAGAAAGAGGGAATCCAGACAAGAAAAAGAAAACCAAAGACCTTGAATAAAACAAAGGGATCCTCTGGTGAGTCACTGATAATGACTGTGCATATTCCTGTGGATAATAATGATCAAAATGTTGCTTTTTTATAATATGATCTCAGAAATATATATTTTATATATATTTTTTAGGAAATAACAAC
Source organism: Sander vitreus (assembly GCF_031162955.1). Classification (NCBI taxonomy): domain Eukaryota; kingdom Metazoa; phylum Chordata; class Actinopteri; order Perciformes; family Percidae; genus Sander; species Sander vitreus. Next base: position 15,353,595 of record NC_135866.1, read on the forward strand.
TCTGTCTCTATGACTCCCACATCCACATCTTCATCTAATTCCGAAGATTGCTCGAAAACCAGCTCTCCTTCCGGACAGGTGTCAGGGGTAAGACTCTCTTCTCCTTACTGTATTATGAAATTTCTTCTGCTCTACTTCATTTGTGTGATGTGGCACAGAAGTTTGTTTTTAATAAAACCTGAAATAATTAATTTGAAAATACCATTCTTACAGTTATTTTTATTGTAAAACTGTCCTTGATGGATCCTCAGGGTTGAATATTTTGTAATCAACAAATTGAAGCATTTGCCACAGCAGGTGTTTTGCTAAAAAGAACACATGCACACTGACTGATGCTCTGTGCTGCTGACTGCTGCTTACACTAGGCATGTTTCACCATAATAATACAGTGAGATTAGAATCACATTGCTCAGGATTTGGTGTTTTTTTGGGGGGATCTCAGTCCAAAAGCCAAACATAAATCGCGTTCCAAAGTGCTTATTCTACTGTATAGAAGAAATATCTGCTTTGAAAATACAATGAGGCTAATAATGCATATTTACTTTGGTGTTGTAGGTCAGTTCGTCTGTGCTGTCCAGCTCAGGGGAGGTAACCGGCTCAGCGGTGAAGTACCCGGGACAGGACGGCCTGTACACCAGCGTGGGTCTGTCCCAGCCATCAGATGTAGCTTCAGTGAGGGGTGAACCCTGGTGCCCCATGGCCTTAGCTTGAACATCTAAATCTTTCGGAGGACAGCAATCCCTGGCCCCTCTGTCTGGATGCTAATGTGGAAGTATCAGGGGGGCAATGTTTGTTTCCTTCCTTGCAGCTGATGCAAGAAGTGTCGGACAGGGTGTTAGGCGACCTTCAGTCACACTGCAAGCTTCAACCGAGCATGGAATAGCTGGGATTGGTTTCCAGATTGGCGTGGGGGATCTTGTTGCCTTAAAAAAACAAAGGGAATCGCCAGGCCAGATGATCAATCATGTGACCTGTTTTGGATGGTTTCTGGACCTGTCATACATTCATTATCTCTCCCTTCCACCATGGCACAGAACCACATCTTGTTTCTTAAAATAAATTCATCATGTACATAACGGATTTCCTCTCTGAAGAAAATGCTGTTGATTGGATACCACAGCTTCATAAAGCGCTATATTCTTTAAGGACATTTAGATTTTTTTTTTTTCTTTCCTCAACTGGAATCATGCCACAAGTGCCAAGACAACTTTTATCAATCAAAAGAAAAAAATATTTATAAATCTTCCATTGTTGAAAACATGGCTATGATTGTTAATAAAATATCAATATAGAGTAGAAGTTCAACCATTCTGATGTCTGCTTTTGTAATTTTTTTCCCTTTATAAGTGGTTGTTTGTAGTACAGTAGTGTTGAATGTGCACATGTTTTCCACTGAAAGCTCTTACTGTATTTGACTGAAACTAGTTTGGTTTAAACAGGGTATAAACGACTATGTCATCTAGTTGTTTTGTTTAATTATTTACTAAAACGTGCAAATAATCAACTCTTTCAGACTAATTTTTGATACTGAAATGTTGTCAGCTGTTGGGTAGCATTAAGGTACTATTCTCAAAGCAGAGCTACAAAAACTCTTTTAAATGTAACGCAGTTGGATGGCTTGTATGATCAAAGCACACTCAGAATAGCTGTGGGCCTACAGACCTTTATGTTACAAGACATACACTGCAAAAGAAGACAATTGGCTGCACTACCTGACTCACTATAAACTGTGAACCTTTCACAATGCAAGCATGTACTATTGCATCATTTTATACCAAAATTAGACCAAACTGGAGAGTGAGGTCACCTCTGAACAAATTCATGTTACTCTGATGTCTTTGATTAATCTGTGTGAGGATTAAAGGGAGTGTAATGACCCAGTAGTAACATAATGAGGTGTTGAAGTGGACAATTGAAAAAGGAAATAAAAACACAGCTGCATAGGTGGCATGCAAAATCAAAATTCAAGAGGTGATATTGGATTTTTCCACACCGTTTGTCTCCGTGTCCTCCAGCAGTGGTGTGGGTGGAGTCTCAAAAAGCCACTTCAGGCCACAACACAATCATGGGGTGATTTAAACCTAAAGGCAATCTGATGAGTTACATGTGAAACTTGGTGTAAAGAGGGTTTTTTGTTATCTTATTTTTCCATTTTTTTCTCTTACAACTTGCTCCATCCAAAAAGGCCTTGTCATTCATTCTTCTGGACTTATTTATTTTTTTGAAATATCATGTTTATTTTAGCATAATTCTTTTGCTGTTTTTTTTTTTTTTTTGTTATATATAAGAAATTTATTTTATTTAAATTTCAGTCCAATAAATTGTTATGGTGATGCAAATGAATCAGTTACCCTGTGTTTTAAAGAAAAAAATCTGTATTTTTGAAGTTGTGGAAAGAGCCGTGTTCTTGCATAATATTAATATTACTCAGGCATACTTTTGTGTGAGGCAATCATAGCCATGCTTTAGCTCCCCATTTCTCTGGCGGAACAAAAACTTGCTTTATTTTCTCAGATGTTTTCATGATTGGGAGGGAAGCACACAAAGGGGGGAGACCAGCTAATGCAATGCAAGGATTTCCTGGGGGAAAAGAACCAATTGAAAATTGCATCTCAAACCGAAAATTATTCTTGCAGATTTTGATTTCCAGCTTTTTTTTCGGGTGGCTTGCTTCCACATTCTGTTTATGTTTCATTAAAGCAAGTCTTTATTCTTCCTGACAGTTCTTTTTACTTAAGAGTTTTTCTTTTCTATACCGGCCCCTGAAGGCTTAAAGCACAATCCACTTTCCTGTGTCCTCTTGAACCAGCAGCTCAAAGTACCTGTCACAATGTTTACTGTACTTAAGCGAATATGGCCTGTGAGTAATACCACATGAAAAGATTTTAGAGATGCTAAAGATTTATGTCTGGGCTTAGTGTTATCTGTCAGCTCTTTGACATATTGATTAAGCCGAATTTATTGAGTGTGGAGGAATGTGCTACACAACACAACAGCCACATCCACAGTTTGGAGATGAACATTGTAGTTGTACTTCTTTTTCTTTCTTTTGAAAAAGATCAAACCTTTTGACATTTTATTAGAATGATACAGCCACAGCCATTTGTTTTAGCCAAAGATCATCTATCATAAAGTTTAGTTTTTTTTAGTGTTAGTGTTACTTGTTACTTGTACTTACTGTCGAGTTTGGATGTAAACGGCAAATGGAAACGTTTGCCCTGTATTCATTGGCTGATGGGTATTATATAAAACACAATTTATACACGAGACCACCAGGCATTAAGTCCTTGAGCTTCAGCGCAAATAAATTACTGAACCACCTTCCGCTATGTAAATGCAAACTAGTGTTGAACTCAAAACATGAGCAAATATTTATAGGTTTCTCAATTTATGAGGTGGTCCTACCTTGGCACTGTCTGACTGGTATCCATGGTGCTGCAAGGGAGGAAATATAAACACAACAGCACAGAAATCCTCCCTGCGCTCTCATGTGGATGGATGTTCGTAGAGATGAGGGTCACATCAACCTACACATTCACACAGAGTGATGCAAACGGAAAACTCGTAGTTATTATCTGCAAAGGGATGGAAAGTAATTGTGAATGATGTTTGTCACAGAGTTGCAGCTTTTGGGACATAGTGGGAATATAAGTATTGGTGATAATTGATCAAAAAGCTGGAAAGAGGGGAAAAGAGAAGGGTATAGCTGTGATAGACGTAGACAGACAAAGAGGGAGAATGCAGAGATCTTGATGGCTGCACAGGGTTGAAAGTCCTCCCAAAGTAAACAGCACATGCTAACCGGCAGCAGCAGACTACAGGCCCCAGGGCTGTTATGCCATGAGGCAGCAGCACAGCATGGCCCAGTGTCTCCCTCAGGAGATGCCCGTTGATCTTTTCATGTTGCCTTTCAAAGGAGAGCACTGCTGGCCCTGCCTCCGGAAGAGATGGGATCTCTGACTCAGCCCTTTTGGGTTTCCTCGACAGACACGGGGGCACATTCTGGGAGAAACAGCACTTAAAAACACGATAGCCGTCCTGCTAGTTGAGTCTTTTCAGATTTGGAGTACCATCAAAAGATCTCTAATAGAAAGAGGGTTTGTGTATATACAGTAAATCCTTTATTGTTCTGGATTATTATTTTGTGATTCATTCATCTTGTTAGATTCATTGAAAGCCAAACTGTGCTTTCAAAGCTGTGTCCACACAGCATTTTGCATCTCAGTTAGCATCATATCAACGCCTATAGGAAAGAATTAAAGGCACTTCCTCCACCCCTGTAAATATATCTCACAGCCTCACTCACAGGAAGTTTGTTACACACAATGGGATGGTTCAGTGCAAGTAATGATGAGAAACCCAAATTCTCTCTTTCTAATAATACGTAAATCAGCAGTTACTATAAATAATAAATGACAGTGAAATGTTTGGCTCCATCACTATGTATAGTCAGTGTTACTTATTACAGAAACAGTGGGAGTGTGTTCGGGGAAGGTTGGGTGTTGGAATGAATGACACTAGTGTACTACGTGTGTGTGTGTGTGTGTGTGTGTGTGTGTGTGTGTGTGTGTGTGTGTGTGTGTGTGTGTGTGTGTGTGTTGTGTGTTGATAACTGCTGTTATAATTGTTAAAATATTCAGAAACCTCAACACTGACACCAAGTACCAACCTGATACCTTTTTGTCCCAAATTTAAAATCTTTACACGTCACTGCGTACAACTCACTGGAATGATTTTCATGTAAGCCACCATGACTGAATAACATATACCTTATAGTGGAAACAATTAATTGTATAATGACATTGACAAATAAGCTGTTTTTAACCTGGATCCGTCACATAATGGTCGATACTTGAACCACTTACTGTAATAAGGTCAGTATTGGCACCAATAATAATCCGTGTATCGGATTGGCACATCAATATAGCTTTCCCAACAGGGATGTTGGATTTTTATGATTTTGGCATCAATGGGAGGTAGAACTTAGATTTTTCATGTATTTGTATTTGCTGAATTAGCTATACACAGATATTGCTTCATAAACATAGTGTGTCAATTGATTTTTTCAGAAAATGTACTATAGCATGACATATGACATTTTGCCATACCCAATTACATATAGAGTATTTAGTTGCCTTCTTTAATGTGAAGCTACATAAAGAAACAATACAGGCTTAAAAACAAACATGGGGACCTATAATTGTGTGGTTGTCTATGTTTTTTTACATGCCAAAGACCTCACTACACCCTCAGAATAACAATCCCACAATGATGATAAAGTGAGGAGGTGGTTGAGTGTTTGAAAAGTGATAAACTCCAATTTCTTCCCTTGATGTAGAATCAAGGTCCACAATTTAACTGAAGCCATCCATGCAAGGGAGATACATTTACATTTGCTCTTTAGTTTATAGAAACTCAGCGGCCCATATATCCTCCATCCCTTATCAAACAATTAGGACTATGCTGCTGAGAAATAACACATATATTAGGGGGAAATATAACAGACTGCTTTAGCATCTGGTACTGCACGCACAGTAAATAAAGCTCTACTCTGATATGCAAACACTCAAGACAAATAAAACGATGTTGCGATTAAATGCCTGGCCAGTGAAAAAACACGTTTTGTGTTTGTTCAATATGTTGTTCCTCCTAAATAAGGTGCAGATTGCTGGGAACTTTCTGCTATGAATAGTGTGCCAAACTGGCACTCACAAAACATACACACATTAGTCATTGTAAAGGAGAGTAGGGAACACTTTGTTTTAGAATATGGGCAGTGCAGGCCCGGATGGGCCGGTCTGGTGGTTTGGTCGCGAGGGCCGGTGTTCAGTCATGGCACTGGTTTGAAATCATAGTTGAATATCATGGATGCTGTCCCTAGGCTCCCTGCATTTGCAGCCCACTCTTTTTACATTTATTTTCCTTGCAGCCCACCGTTCTCTGCATTCATGCAGCCTGGTTAACGATGACGTATTTACGGCACCTTGCTAAATAACAAAAACAAACCGTCCCCTCTTGAACTTCTGTCAGCGGTGCTTGTTGGAGGATGCGACTGTGGGCAAAAAAGAGGCTATAAAACCGGATAATAGAAAGCGCAAAAACGGCGCTGAAAAGGCGACAATTAAAAAAAGGAAAGCTCCTGAAAGTGACGTGGCTAGATGTGCTAAACTGAGCTACTTTTTCATTAAAACCAGCCAGAGTGAAACGCCAAATGAAGACGCTGAGACCGGTAAGCTAACGTTACGCTAGTTAGGAGCAGTGCAAGATGCTAGCGGTTGTAACACAACGTGGTCTACGTGGTCTATGTTTTTGAATCAAACTTTTTCTTCCTCAGCAGCAGCTAATTGTCCAGTTGGCTGCTAACAGTGAAAATGAAGAGCCAGTACCAAGCACCGGCCATGAGCTCAGGACTCCAGAGTGGGCAGGTAGGATTGCTCATTGAGTGAATATTAGAAGAACAAGAATTATTAAGAGTATGGTGTAGACCTGCTTTATACAGTAAAATGCGATGAGATAATCAATGATGCCAGATGATTCGGCACTACATTAATGAAACTGAGTTGACTTTATCAGAAAGCTTTGTAAAAAGCTGCTGTCAGTGTGGAAGGAACATCTAAGCCAATCTAAGTTGGACCACAGTGTGTGAACAAGCAAACGTGATCAGATTACAATTACAATAGTGATCCATTATGCCTTTTGTCACTGAAATAAGGATAGTAAATATACAAAGCCCACGACTATTTATTCTTTTATTTAATTTCAAGGTTTGGATATTTGTGAACACTTAGGCTATTTGCTAAGAAAATATATTCTGATGTTGTTGAACATCATTGTGTTGTTGTAAATAATAATATTGTTAGCTGTTATAATACATTTACATTGTCTACATATCTTACTGTATTTGCACTGAAATGGAAATTTAAAAAAAAATACACTGAATTACAAGGCTGTAGAGAACAGTGCGCTATTGCAGACTTATATACTAAGGTTTAATTACATTGTTTTAATATAGTCAGTCGTGAAGTGAAGTGGGCCGGTCTAAGGCATGAAACTCCAGGGCTGAAAATGAGTCCCACTCCCCCCTGGGGCAGTGTGTACACATTTCTGTTTTTATGATAAATCCTTGACAACATTTTTTTTTTAAAGGAGTAGAGAGTATAGAATACAGAGTTTTCTAACAGATTCTACTTCTAGAAGACAATCAACAGTACGTGTATTTGTTGTATTTTTCTGCAACAGTTGTGCTTTCAGCTAGGTGCTATGTCAGCATGCTATCACGCTCACATTGACAATGCAGGTGTTTAGCAGTTAATGTGTACCATGTTCTCCATCTTAGTTTAGCGTTTTACCATGCTAACATTTGGTAGTTAGCACTTAACACATAATACAGCTATAGGCCATTGGAACATTTTAAATACTGACATAATCATTGCGCTCAAGGACAAGTCAGAAGATCACCAATGTCATTACAATTCATCATGAGAAGGACATGAATGCACATTTTATTATTAAATTAAATTAAATAGCTGATATTTCACTAAAAACACAAATTACACAAATCTCATTGTGACACAAGAGGAAAGGTCAGGGGATCACCAAAGTAAAAGTCAGTGGAATTCATCCTCTGGGTGACCCTGGAAAACTTCATTTCAATCCATGCAGATATGCTGCGTTGCAGCTGAGTTCATGAGCTGGTGATATAGAGTTGCAAAGAGGGACCTAAAAAAATACTACGCTATTATTATTACTGTTATGACAAAAATGAACCAACTTACCGTAGGTGGCAGCGGTATGCGGGCTGAAACCATAGACTGTGTAAAATAGGCTGAATCACGATTTGTTATGGGAAGTTGAAAATAGAAAATAATCCCTAAAAATAATAATAAAAAATAATATTTAACATTACACCAAAAAGGGGCTGATATTGTGGCCATGACGCCATGTTGCTACTTCTCCTCTGTTCCCCTTACTTTTCAGTAAACTCCCTCTCAATGATAGAAAGGTTTCCCTCATGCTTCTGAAATAAAGTAAAGTATGTTATGTATGTGACAAGGCTGGCACAATTTGACTATCAAATCAACCCCATATATTAATAAATTGCAATGGCAGTTTTTCCAGGTAAGAGCTCTGTGACTGTCTAAGGGAAATGTTATTTAATTACCAAGCCCTCTGGCGAATAGAAGTCTGTGCTTTGAAACTCATCCACTAAATCATGTAACCCATGTAAGTATTTTCTGCTGCCACGATCCAAGGAGTACGCTGAAATTCTTGGGAGTTCAATGCAAGGTTACAGCTATCTCTCCTCTCCTACTAGCCCAACAGTCAGCCTTGTGTCCAGGGCGTTTTGAATTAAGTTCAGCGCTCTTGTGTATGGGAACCCGAGCTCAACGCCAAATGCAATACTTCCCTGAGTATTTCTGTCAGAACCCCGGCCTTTGAAAACAAAACACAGTGAAATCACAGCAGGCCTGTTTTAATCAATTAAACATATGTCAACAAGCAATATGCTAATCATTATGTCATGGCATGGTGATGTATGAGCAGAAGTCAATCATGATTGTGAGAAAACTAACAGATAAAACTAAGTTCGGTTTTTAGATAGATGAAAAAATATGCCGTGTTGATTAAATGTTGTGAAAATAGGTTTTGTGTTAGCTTGCCATTACCAGTATCTGTATTGTTCAAGTCTGGTGTAAAAAGATCAAACAATGAAGGGAGTCCAAGATGGGGGATTTTTTCCATGCTCCATGATGTACGCTTTATGTTTATGTTTGTGTGCCTGTGTTTGCCTTGGATGTAGAGCTGGGGGAAACGGTGCCTTCCTGACTGGTATCAGTCGTTTAGCTCAAAGTCTGCAGGCTTCTGGAGTATCTGCATGGAGTCATAGCTTTAGTCATTTGGGTCAACCGAGGGTTATGAAGTTTGGTGGGATTTTACCAGCCCCTCCTACCCAGAATGCAACGCAGCATCTCAGACTTTAGAACGAGGTATGCTTGTGTAAACACAATTTGGCTCACTGAAGACTTGAAATGTAATACATTTTCATCTAGGGCTCAAGATAGCAGCATAGCCACACAGTGATGACCGGGGATGAATTGCAGGATGCAGCAGCCTGAAGAAGAGCCCAGTTACCCTCCTCTCCTGCCTGCTGATTAGGGTTGGGCATCGAGAACCGATTCCTACTTGGAATCATTTCAAAAATTACGATTCCATCGGAATCATTTCTTTATTGGAATTGTTTAGAGGATTTGGTTTCAAATCCGATCATTGCTTCCCAATTTAATATGCGCAAGTTTTGGTTTCCGAAGTGGCCAGGCGCTTGTTGTGTTGCAGCCTTGGAGCACAGTAAGCAGTGCTCTAGTGTGGCTTTATTTTACGTTGAAAAAGCAGCAAAACTGCAAACCACCATTGACTCAAAATAAAACTTTCCTCTTATTTGTGAAAATAGGCATGTGACCCGTTTCAACTCCACCCCTCAAAGAATCGGAATCAAGAATCGTCAAGAACAGGAATCGAAAGGAAGAATCGGAATTGGAATCAGAATCGTTAAAATCTAAACGATGCCCAACCCTACTGCTGATTGGGCGTCTCTCCTCTGAGACCTCTTACGAACGCTCCTGATAACCAAATGAGCATCTAAAGTAAATAACAGGCTGACACACGGCAGGCTCCCAAACAGAACATACAGCTGCTCATTAAAATCTCCCCAGCCGTTGCCATACATTTGATACAGCTTGTAGTGAGAGTCTCCCCACTGGTTACAGGTTACACTTGTGCACACTCACGGTTTTCCTTTGCAGTGAGGGATGATTAGCAACATTACAGGCACGCACACTTTTTACCACCTTATTAGTTTAACCTCCTACAAGCTTGTTTTCACCCTGTATGATCGTCTGACTGCTCATTCCAAGATGTCAGCAAATACCTTTAACTGATGGCCGGATCGACAAAAATATAATCCAAGATGTAGTTTTCCTTCAAAAACATCCCCTGTAGCATAGACTGTATTAAGTCTTATGTGAACCCATTGACTGAGCACAACAACAGAGCTGCTTCCTCATGCTCCCCTGACCAGGCAGACCCTTTGGCTGAGGCGACCAATTAATTATAGACGTGACTTTAAAACTTCCTGTTTTTCCCTCCTTAATTAAGCCAATCTGCCCTGCTGCTCTAAAGAGAGGAAATACCTCAAAATAGTTCCCAATTTCAGCACATTCAATTATTTTGTGCCCAGTAGCAGATTGCATCGGCCGTGTTAATGTACGGACCAACGATGTTTGATCACAGGGAAATTATGTCTGTCATTTCTTCCTGCCTTGCCCGCGATTAATGTGGGAATTGTGAGGCAAGTTGGTGCCCAACCTGGGCACAGCCCGCGCACGGATTACTAACTACGTGCCTTCAGTCAGGCCCATCCAACATCAATCTCTGCCTGAGATGTTTATTATTACACTCATGCAGTCACTTATTCTGAGAAGAGAGAAAAAAAAATCCCTGATTTATGCCTCCACTGTTACCGTTTCCTGTCCTCATTTATGAAAACAAAATTCCAGTGAATTCCTGCAGTATTAACACTAAGCAGTTACGAGGTCAAGCTTTCACTTACACTGCACAATTCAACTGGCCGGCCACAGTCCACTCACAGATATTGTGTTGTTTGCTGCAGCTTCACTGTGGCTGTGTTATGCCATGTAAGCTGAGTAAAGGAGTCTGAACGCAAACTTACAAACTGACCTTGACGTCAGACACACTTCATAGCTCTCTCCGCCTTGTTTTTTACAGTTACACTAAATCTACAGCCAGTGTTCAAGAGCACCAAGGCAACTTGAGTGTTATCATAAATGCACCACACTTGTTCAACACCTGCCAGTGTTTTTCAGTGGTGCCCTTTTCAACTTTGAACTGAAACTCACCTCCAGGCCTCACCCTCTGTGTTTTTCACTGGGAAACAGGAAAAAGTGAAGACCTACGTGGAATGAAAAACCAGGACTGGAACATTTTAGGATACTTCATGTGAAGTTCCTTTATTATTTTATTAGTCATATCAGGTGAATTCCATCTATTGTTCACTGCTGTGGTATCTGTGTGTCAGATCAGTGAGGTTGTAGGTGAATCTACTGTGGGTGTGTACCATCAGAGAGTATTGTATATTTCATGATACCCCCGTTTTACCTCATTAATGCATATTCGTAATATGCACAGTATATTAGTATTTCAGTATTTTATTTTATCTGTATTTATTTTGGGTAAAGGCTTCTCTGCGACACCTTTTCAATTATGATTTTGAAATACAGGCACTGAACTAAATAAAGGACGAGTGACAGAGAAGGTGAATTTTATTTTAAAGCTTTTCTCGCTTAACAACATTTTTATGATGTACCGAATGATGTGCTCCTTATTTTAAATGAAAATCTGTGAAATTCAACACCAAAATGAAAGTTGTGATAAAATGTTCATAATTGCCAATATCTGCTATCTGTGTCATTTTGTGAAACTGGGACCTTATATGATACTTTATTGTCAGATAAAGACAGTTTACAGCGCTACATGTGTATTTCTTTTTGTGTTATAATATAAAAATGTATTGAATGTAGCATCCTCTTCCACATTACTACACAAGTATTTGCAAAATCCAAACATCTTAAACATTAAAAAAAAAATGCTTTCAGCCCTCTACAATGATGGTGGTGAGTGCATGTTACATGCTAACCTTTTAGGCATAGTGATTAAAACTATCAGATCCGGGTTACAGAAACAAACCCCAAACCTAAACCTGAACTCTGTTGACTAACCCCAAGATGGCAAACCCAGAGTATTCACTGAAGCTGCTTTTTGGAGTAAGGCCCAGTGGTGTGGTTTTGTTTTTGTTTGTTTGTTTTTGTATTACTGCCTTTTGATTATTTCAGCGAACTCCGAGGTGGCAATTAAGATAAGATAGATTTTTATTGTCCCGAAGTTTGTTTATTGACAAACAGTATCAGCTGTTTAAATAATTCAACACAACATAGTGTATACATACATACATACATACATACATACATACATACATACTAGTGCTGTCAAACGATTAAAATATTTAATTGCGATTAATCGCATTAATCTCATAGTTAACTCGCAATTAATCGCACGTAAAATAAGGACGTTTGGACAGTGGCTGTCAGCGTCTGATGCGACGAAAAGGGTGTCTTTCAGTGTGTTTGTGTAACGCACCGGGGAGAGCAGCAGTTAGATAGGATTTAGCGAGTAGTATGTAAGGGCGAATTTCCGCATATGGAGGTTTGCTGGGGTGGTGGATGGGTCAAACACAGGACTTTCACCCAGAAGAGCGGGGTTCGCATCACGCTTGCTATAGTCGCTTTTTTCTTTCCTCCCGCATGTCACAGAACCGTACGCCCACCCACGACCCTTTCCTAAACCCAACCGTCCCGTTCTTCCCACGTGTAACGGAACCGTACGCCCACCCACGACCTTTTCCTTAACATAACTGCGTCAAAAGGGACGGCAATAGTCCCGACCAAGCGCGTTTACTTATAGCACTAAAGGGACGGCAATAGTCCCGACCAAGCGCGTTTACTTAAAGCGCCAAAGGAGACTTTTAGCGTCAATAAGAACGACAAAGGCACCTGACCAGAGTGCTCTGCACCTGACCGAGCATCCGGTCACACAGATCACTTTGGTCTTGTCAATGGAACCATTTGGCAACTTTTAAAAAGTAAACTTTCTATTCAGAATCTTATTGGCATCCATTTCGGCGTCTCGCGCTCACCATCCACTCAAAGCATAACGTTAGCCTACTACTCTTTGGCCGGCTCGCAAGCCCAAACAAGTGTGTACGGCGTGCCTGTTGTTTTGTTTCTGGTCTAGCTAGATCCGGTGTGGTGTTGTAGTTTTTCTAACGTTACTAGTTGTTGCAACAGCATGTGAAAAAAAACTACAAAGTTTGCTAGGCCAAAAAGAACGTTAATCTCGCGATAACAAAATGTACGCCGTTATAATGGGTTTGCGTTAATGCCGTTAATAACGTGTTTAACTGACAGCACTAATACATACATATACATACTGTACATAAAGTACACAGACTGTTGCATTACTCTGCATTGACATGCTCATGTTGCATGCAGAGACTGCCACTAGCCAACCAAATTGTACACTGCCCACATACAACACATAATAATAGTCGTCATGATATGTGCAGTAAGGGTAAGCCGCCTTATCAACACAAAATCCTGGGAAAAGTAAAGTAAAAGAAAAGTAAAAAATGTACATCGCAATGTAATGTAACATGGACAAAAAATATCACAGCCTAAACTTGTTGCTTTCACATTGTTCCTCAAGTGGCTAAATTCTTGTCATTCTTCCGAGTCTGAAGAAAAAGAAAACATACTTGTAATTTGTTAATTTAAACACAGAGGAAACAGTTCTGCTGACTTCTGACTTATTTGGCAAGATTGAGAGGATCCTGGCCTTGAATTCAAAGTAAGTCAAGTGTTGAATTACAGTCATTCTACAGCAATTGTCACAATGTGTTTCTGCAAAACTGGACACTTCACAGGTCTCAGTTGCAATAGCTGACACCTACACTCAAAGAATATTTGTGTTTTTTAATTTCTTGCTTTAATATTCATGATATGCTAAAACCTTTAGATTGTGACCCTTCGGTGGATGCTTTTACACACTGATTTATGTATTTAGCATGATTCTGTCAAATCCTAAAGCAATGTATAAGAATAGATAGAAGGGTGCTGATTTGGTAGACTGGTGGTTTAACATCATTAAAGAGGAAACCCAAGCAGTCCTACTAGATGTCCTGCTAGAGGCCCCTCAAACAGGCTGGTTATCACATCACTAACATTTATTTAACCCTTCTGCAGAAGGTGTTCTGTAGAGGTTGTGCAGGGGAGGGGGAGTTGTTCCCAACTCTTTGGCTGACCTGTTACCAACCTTAACCGATATCCTACACACACACACACACACACACACACACACACACACACACACACACACACACACACACACACACACACACACACACACACACAAGCCCATGCAGATTCATAGTATCATGTAGAGACACAGTTGCTGTCTTCTCTCTGCCATGAAGTGTTTTTAGACTGCTCTCAAGACATCCCCCCCCCCACTCCCTTGAACTCCACTACTCTCTGTCTCCCACTTCATCCAGTCCTCCCAGGCTTGGCTGCTTCTAGGAGACAGAGGACTAAAAATATGACTTCAGCAGAGAGAAAGGTTGTAGGGTCAAAAAATGAAAGGATGAGAGGATGAAAGGATGAGGGGAAAGCTCCTATCCATGGATACCTTAGGCCCAACTCCATTCCTTTCCCGTTTGCAGTGAGACAGTGCACGCAGCTCTCTCCCACACATCTCCACATCCCAGCACCAGGCTCTGTGTTTTCATTTTCTTTTCATTTTTCAATTCATTACTTAAAGGAAAGAAATGTAGCCCATACGAAAATAAATACGGCTCTCTTGGATCAGACCATGTGTCATAGTGCGATAGCTCCTAGGAAAAGGCTGTTGTTTTAACCAGAGGAGGATGGAACTCTCTGGCTCTGCAGAGCGTCTGTCACTCTGCTCTCTGTCTCCGTCACACAGCAGAGACCAGCAGCATGCACTCTTATCACATGATTTAGACCTAAATACATTATTTTAAAGTGGGTAACACTCAACAGTGAAGCCAGATTCACTGGGTTGCACTCTAAAGTTAATGACCTGAGACTGAGCTTTTGGTTTAAGCCGTAATTTTTCTATTCTTTACGCAACTTTTTTTTCTGCCTTAATAGCAGCCCAGGGAGGGCAAGGTCGCTCAGTCCACCACTTTGTTCCAGACTGAAATATCAGAACAACTTTTGGATGGATTGCCATGAAATTTTGCATATAGCCTACATTTATGGTAGCCAGAGGATGAATCATAATAACTTTGGTGACCCCCTGACTTTTACTCTATCACCATTATGAGGTTTTTTTTTTTTTTTTTTAATAAAATGACTCCACTATTTGATAGATTCAAGAGAGACATTCTTGTTCCCCATTTGTGAAAAACTATGATGATCCTTTAAGTTTTTATCTAGCGCCACCATCATGTCAAAATCTGTATTAGTCCAATATTTTGGTTAATGTTTATTACATGCAAAACTAATATAGACATTCATATCAGCCTCAGCTGTACTTTGTGTTAAGTGCTAATTAGCAAAATGCTAACAAACTAAACTAAGATGGTGAACATGGTAAACATTATACCTGCTAAACATCAACATGTTAGCATTGTCATTGTGAGCATGTTGCCATGCAAGCATTCGCATTTAGCCCAAAGCACCGCTGTGTCTAAGTACAGTATTACAGCATGGCTGTAGACTATAGTCTTGTAAGAAGGCAAATATTCATATGATGCACTATTTTTCTTATTTACTTCTGGATATATCTATCATTTCAAGCTTCAATTTTAGTATTAATATTTTGAATATTTGCATATTGAAAAAGTTTATTCTAAAATATTTAATTTCTTAGTGACTTGGTGAATACGACACAAACTTGCACTCATTTCTCAGTGCCCTTAGTCTAGAGTGCGTTTAAATTCAAAATCTTTGCTTTGAGTTTACTGAACACTGAAAAAAAATTTATCAAGATCTGGACAACTATTACAGTTTCTTGCTATTTGTTTCAGAGAAACCCAAGCACTTGTCATTTGGAGTCCGTGGCTGTCTTCATGGAGCGTCCCCTTCGGGTGAGGTCTGTTAAATGGCCAATTGAATGCTCTGTCAAGCAGAACCTTCCTGTGACCCTAACACACACACTCACACATGCATGCACATGCACGCACACACAAACCTTTACTGCACTGGCACAGTCGAGCACAATCCTTTGCTAGAACATCAATAGTTTGTTTATAATTAGCCCTGGCACCTCCTGACTACTTAGAGAGAGTGATTGTTTTTGAAAATGGCCCCTGGGGTCCTGTTGACTGATTGGCCTGAGGTGGTTAGGGGGAATAAGGAGGGGGAGAATTGAGGGTCTGCAGTGTGCAGTAGAGGGTCTGTTGCTGGCCCACAGTTGCAGGCTGCATTCCTCTCAAGCCGCTCTGGACCTTCGTCTGACAGCCACTCCGATAATATCCCAGTCAGATAGAGTCGCAGGGGCGGCGTGTCTGAGCCCTGTTCTGAATCACTCAATTAGTGCAGCAGGAGCAGCAGGAGGAGGAGGGATCTGAAATAGCTTTCTTCTCCAAAACACAAACTAGCAACACAGAGTAGTACACAAACAGTTTGAGTGAATAGCGTTTATCTGTGTTTTAAGCCCCCAACGTCTCCTTCCAGGCATCGCTGCCTGGAAGGCACTAGGATTAGGCAATGGTTATGGTTATGGTTATGGTTACGGTTAGGGTTAAGTGCCTTGAAGTCAACGGTCTCAGCGCTGCCTTGAAGTCGATTAGGCAATGGTTGTGGTTATGGTTGGGGTTAGGGTTAAGGTTAGGGTTAGGTGCCTTGAAATCAACGGTCGCAGCGCTGCCTGGAAGGAGACGTTGGGGGCTTAAAACACCTTTGAGTGTTAATAGCAACAGTGTTTATGCAAAGAAATGTGAGGTGTAAATACAGTTTGTGTGGTCTTGCAGCAAATTCTCTGGTGGGAATAGGTGTGTATGTGTGTGTGTGTGTGTGTGTGTGTGTGTGTGTGTGTGTGTGTGTGTGTGTGTGTGTGTGTGTGTGTGTGTGTGTGTGTGGGGTGACTCTGTCTATAGAGATCACTTCACAACCTGACTCCACATGGGTGCCCTATGATTGGTGCCAAGATCTGCAAAATAGATCTATCACCCTACTATGAATTCAAAGATATCGGCATGTGTTTGTCATGGATACATTTAGAAAAATAAGCACTTTAGTCTACCCTCAGTTGAAGGTGCTGTTTATTACATTAAAGTCATTTTCTAAAGAAATGTATAAAATATCATTGCATGTAATGTACACTTTAGTTGTAGTAATGATGCACTAAACAAAGCATGTTTGGCTAAGTATACATAAAAGCTTTAAAGTATACAGTATGTTGGACAAAATAAACCTTACGGTTCATTTACTAGCTTTTTCCAGGGCTTTCAACCGCATTTCACGATCTTCATCAGTAAATGGGGTTTGCGCTGTTGTCATGGAGTACAGTGAGTGTAACTGTCGTGGCTAACAGGGCATCCAAAGCCAAATCAGCTATTGTAGCCATTTCAGAGTTTCACGGATTCAAGGATAATTCTGTTTTATTACAACTATTGTTTTCACAGTTTTTACAATCGTCTCCATCGGTTATCTTAATACTGCACTCACCAAGTGACTTCTCTTTAACTTGGCTTTACTTAATGTTTATCTTGGAAGCTAAAATGTATATACAGCATTATCAATAGGAATGATCACCAAAACTGTGAAACTACATGGTGTTAAGTGTGTTTGTCGGTTTTTAATTTCCCCAGGAAACTTGTATTGTGTTGTATCAATTTTGCTGTGTACAACTTGCAGTGTTTCTCTGCATTTCTGCAGGGCATTTTGTGTGTGCCATCGCATTTGTGAGTGGTTTCTATCATTTGCTTGTGTTTTGTCTATTTGCCGATGTTATTTAAAGTTGCAGAGCATTGAACTCTCTTTTCCACCGTAAAAATAAGAGCCAAGTTGTAATAAACCGTAATTATCTGGAGTTTACCAGTGTACCAGAGATACATGTAGACTAAAATGAGAAACAGAAATTAAAAGAAAATGGACAGACACCACAACTAAGCAAAGACTAAGAAGTATAACCATTTCTGGAATTGTGTGAAACATGCAGGGGAGGTAAAGGAACAATAACACATGTTATATGCCATGCTAGTGAGTGCATTCTTGTGATTTCAACATCACAGGCAATTGGATACGCTTTACATACTTTACACAGTGTTTCCTCTATGTTGATTTTGTAGTGGCGGCCCACCATGACAAAATTTCTGTCACCACGGTATCAGAAATAGGGCTGTACAAAAAATTTAGTCATGGTTGCCTTTTAAATTGTCCTGCCGCTCACATTGTAATTGAACAACAAGTATAACTAGTCAGAGGTTACTGGACCCGTCCAGTTTAACTCCACATACTGTTGTGTTGATGTAGTTTATTGTCAAAACGTTCGCTTTCTTCCGAGTCGACTTTTAAACGAACAGCTCCACCAAAAACGTCACCGCTGTGGGTCCGTTCTAAATGTAGGTTGTTCGGACAGACCTGCCCCCACTGCAAAAAAAAATCCTAAATGAAACACTGCTTTACAGATCATCTAATGTGTATGTTATACTGTATGTTTTTTCCCTGAAAGTTAGACATACAGTATAAGGTACACAAACTCAGCCGATCCTTTGATGAATATGTCTTGTCTACTTTATCACATTATAAGTAGCAGCTGTGTGCAGTTGTTGGCTCATTTTTCATCAGGCACATTGGGACTATTTGGCAGAGGGAAATGGTTTGATTTCACCTGAGTTGGAGGAGTGGGGTTTCAATAGTAAAAAGTCTCACCCTGGTCTTCCACTCAGCCAACCAGCCTTCTTCTTTGTGTGTTTTCTCCATCCCTGTTCAACTCCTCTGCCAGCCTGCGACTGACCCCTCACCTCCTGCTGACCCGTCACCTGCAGACACCCTCTGTGGCTGCCTCTGATGTGGTGTTTGCTCTTATGTACAGTAGGGGTTAATCACACACCTTGAGTGAGCGATGTGGAATTCCATACAATGGGTTCACTGGCCTGTGTTGTCTGAGGGCTAAGAGAGTGATTAGAGATTAAAGGGCAGCCAGTGTGTGAGGTAAACAGCAGATAACAATATTTTACCTGTCGTTTAGTCAGCGGATGTAGATGTCAGTCGACTTTCTTTCTACTTGATATTTTTGACTGAAAGGCTGGTGGCTGCCAGGACTGTGTGTATACTCTCCTTGTTTTTACTCCTTGAATTTCCTGTCGTTGTAAGTGGCAAAGTCAAGAGACAAAGGCTATTTTACATGTAGTCTGTACTAACTGTCTTTATTGATGGTTGGCATCATTACAGCTGCAAGAATTAGCTCATATAAATGTATGTTAGCTGGCCTTAAAGGTTTTAATGGCGGTAACTTTGAGGTTTGGTACCATTTCTTTACTAATATGAATATGGTATTGGTATATCTTTCTGGTCTGGGGGTTCTTATGGTTTTTTCATACTTTGCTCCTTTCTTCCTTCCGGTTTCTAGACCTGTGCCATGAATTATAATAAACTTATGTATTCACCCAAGATAACTGTTTCACATGGCTGCAGATGAATATTGATTTTACATTGATGATCTGATGTTTTCCTATGTCAAATTAAATTAAATCTTAATCTTAATATTTATTAAAAATAACATGTTTAAATCGCACACACAAAAAAAAGAAAATACTTGACCAATCTACTGTTGGTTATCACAGCCTCAATGAAAGAAATGTTTTTATTCAATATATCAAAACATGACATGAGGTGTGGTTTTGTTGAAGCTGAAAAGTTGTAGTGCCTTATGGTATTAAATGTTTTGAGTTTATCTACCATTTATGATAAGCTTTTATCCAAATTAAACACAGATATATTTCAGTTTAACCTAGGATAGCTCATACCCCCACAAATATTGTATGTCACATCTGTCACACTAATGTTCCTCTCTCAGTCTCAGAAGACTTTGGGGGAAAAACAACTTCAACATCATTGATCTTCTAATCTGGGAAGTAAACCAACATAATATATAATATAATATTCATTAACATTTTTAAGCTTTGTGGCAAAAACTTGCTCGCGCTGAAAGACGAGCTCCTAGAACAGAAAACATATTCCCTCGATTGCTGACCACCGTGCTCAGGAATGGTGCTGTTTGAATGATAATGGTAACAAGACACTCCCTCAAGAACATGGTCATTCACACACTAATTGAAGCTGAAATACATGAGTTATAGCGTAACGATTTCTCATAAAAAGCTCCATTAATTTTGTGACAGCAGAAAACAAACCGAACCAAAACAGCTGACATCTCACGGGTAGATATCTGCAACACACAATGAGTGGACAGTGAATGTATATCCGCCAAAGGGACTGATTAAAGAAGATGCATAGCTGATCAGTGCTCTTCCTAATGCAGAATGCTAGCAGTGGTGGAAAAAGGACTCAGATTCTTTACTCAAGTAAAGCAACACCAAATGTAAAAATCCTTCATTACAAGTAAAAGTACTGCATTCAGAATTGTACTTAAATACATTTTTTGTTGAAACAGGTTGAAGTGGAGCAAATTCAGATTTATATTAGTCTGGATTGACAACAGTTCATTTACGGGATAATCGCCAGAACATTCGGCGGCCAAAACTTTGTTCGTTTCAGGAAACAACAACAAACTTTGAGTTAGCAAGCTACACGCTGAAAATGGCAAGTTTTGAAGAAAGTTTGGACTGTGCAACAAGGCAGGCCTGCTTGGTTCTTTCAGGGAATGATTGTAAAGATTTACAAAGAATGTGTTTACGGCATTTACTCTCTAACTGGGACGTTTTGGGACCGTTTGGTGGGGATTTGCTATGGACAAAATACACACGGCGATACACTGGTAAGAGCAAATTACGTTTAACCATATGTCCAGCTAACTTAAATAGCTTACGTTACTGTATTATGTGAATTGTTAACTTTTTATTTTTTGTTAAATTTTAATATTGTATGTGGCGTTTTCTTTTGCAGGGTGCAAATGTTTTACCAAACCAAGTTCCTTCCCGCAACCATTTTACAGATCCTACAGAAAGAAATGCAAACAACCCAGACTGTTTATTTTTATCCTATCCAGGAGTGTTTGTGTGGAGGGGCCAGACCTTATGCCACAGTGCTGTAGAGATAGGTCTGGCAATGCGAGACTAGATTTATATTAAAGAACCACACGTGTTTTCTTTGTGCATATAGCCTACATTTGGGGTTCTGGAGTGCCACAAACCTAGACTGGGTAAACCCAGCCCGATCTGCCGGCGATTTGATTTCGCCCTGCAGCTCAGGCTGGAAACCTGTACGTTTATCTATCCTGCTTCCATTACAAATTGGCGGGAACCAATCACAAACTAGCTTATCCACCTGGGCGCTATTGGCGGGTTTAACACGATGACGATAGAGCAGCGACCAAGCAGCTTTTTGTTTACATTCAACAAGCCAGCCATCAAAGCACAGCACTCCGTGGCAGCAACCTGTTGATGCCGCTGTCGCTGCTACGTCACCCGGATCGTTGGTCTGATTGGTTGAAGGACTATCCAATTGCGTACAGAGTCATTTGAACTATGCCCGTTGATCACGCCTCTTGTGCAGAGAAAATACAGAGCAGACTCCTCAGACTAATGCTCAATCTTAAAAGATTGAGCTTGGTCTGGTGATAGCCAGACTACCACAAAACCACAAAATGTGAAATAAGACAACCCAGTCATTGTTTTGTGGGCTGCCTGGATCAGGAAACATTCAACAAGCCAGATTTGGCTCTTCTTCCTATGTCACATGCAGGCTCATTAGAATATACCGCCCCCCATCTGAGTTTCTCCACCCACGTCTTGAGAACTACCTTTGCAAAGGTGAACGATTTTGAAAATATTTATTTGTAATGTAACAACGTAATATAAATGTTGAGTGAAAAATGCAATATTTTCCTCTGATATGTACATCAAAGTAATGATACAAATAAAATGGAAATACTTTAAGTACAATACATGTCATGACCCTGATATCAGACTGTAAAACTGACTACATTCTCATAATGACAAAACCAAAGTGTTACTGTGACAGCAGCACGCTGATGATGAAGCCATTCTTTACCTCAAAATACCGCCAGTGCACTTAATAATTTGAGGGTGAATCATGTTATGACAATGTTTACCTTGGATCACAGCCTCTCACATGTTGTGCAAGACATCAGGAAATAGGGGGACATCAGAGAGTGTGAGAGAAAGTGTGGCTGCACAAAACAGTCATTACATTATTTTTTTAGACCACAACACCTGATGAGCTGATTTTTTCAGTCCCACGTGGTCCTCTTACGGTAATGTGCCTCCACAACCTAAAATAAGTCATTTTCGTTGACATGTAGTGGGTGTGATGGAGATGTTTGTTAAAGAAATGACTCACCAGAAATGTTATTTTTTGAAATTTTGAGTCAATGTTTTATGAATAGCCTCTGGTCTACAAATATAAGAATAATAACAAATTGACATGTACTATAATACGGAAGTACAAGTAGCCTACCTCAAATTTGTACTTAAGTCCAAAACTTGAGTAAATGTACTTAGTTACATTCCACCACTCTTACCACTCTTACATAAATAATTGTTTTTCCAACAATAAATGTTTAATAGTAGTAGTGAAGTGTTCTGTTTCTACTCAATAGAAATACTAAGGGGAAAAAGGCTCTGGCTTGTTTGTATTTCTTTAAAGTGCTCATATTATGCTTTTTGGCTTTTCCCCTTTCCTTTATTGTGTTATATATATTTGTTTGTGCACGTTATAGGTTTACAAAGTAAAAAAGCCCAAAGTCCACCCCAAAGGGACTTACCATCTTCCAGAGAAAACACTGTTCACCAACTGCTCCAAACAGCTCTATTGTAGTCCAGCCTTTACTTCCGTGACAAATGCTCATCACTTTGTAACACACGTTATAATGACCTCATACTCTGCAACTGACTAGCTAGTAGTGCTTGAATGAATTGTAATTTGTGTGATGGAAACAGATTTAGAACTTTAGAGCTTTTGATATTGCTTTAGATTTTTGCTTTAGATTTTTATCTTTAGAGTTGCCACATAATAAATGTTCCCTGGAAAATTTAACAACAAGAGGAGTATTGTCGAGAGACGTAAAGAATCTGGTTTCAAAAGGAATTTCTGATGAGATTTCCTAGAAGAGGTGTTGGTGAGAGTCAGATCCTGCCTGTGAACGGGCCTGGTTGCTATTTGCACAACTTCATCCCTCCCTCCCTCCCTCCCACTGGAATCTGATGACAAACTAGGTTTAACCTCCCAGCTATGAGCAGCTGGGTTCAGCTTCTTATTGCTCTGTGTGGAGGAGTCGCTTGTCTGGTGAGAGATGAATTCTAGTTGTGGGTTATGATTCAGGACAGAAGGAGGTATAGATTTAAAGATTCCTCCTAGCATACTGTGATTTGACTCACAAGCACCTTTAGTCACTGTAACAGACAGGAACATATGAATCACACTTCAATTTTAAAATGGGAACAAATATGGATTTCCTTTCTTTTCTGCATTATTACCAGTTGAATCCAACTGTTGCAAACCTTAACATTAAGCCTCACTGGATGTTTAAGAATCAAAGGAAAAGCATTTAGATCCCCTTCTGTTTTTTAAGTTAAACCTCCTAGTTGTTTTTGTTTGACCACTTTGGGGCAGCGCATCAAGTTTTAAACAGTACATTGACATAATCTCACCTTTATTAATTTGATTTGCTGAATGTGGTACACATCCAGCACATACAGAGCAACATTTATTTTGAGTCATGTTTTCTGGCCACCTGATTAATGTAAGTCCATTATGCACTGTTCTTTTAGCTAACTGATGGAAATATCTGGCTTTTTAGTTGTTAAATACTCCTCTATGTTCACCAGTTAGTGTTGCTAACTTTGTCTGTCTGCTTTCAGAGAAGTAGGAGTGAACAAAACAGTAATGTTGTGGGCCATAAATCAAAACTAGGACCTTTACAAATATGATTACTATTTTCAAATGCATGATGTACAGACAGTGTTTTGGGTGAATTTGTATAGTTCCAGGCAGTCATTGGTTTCAAGTAAATTCTTTAAGATATGCAAATAAGTTGTGTGCAATTTAAGTGCACATTGTTTTGGGAAGTCTACATTGAATTATTATTTCTTTCTTTAATTAGCACTCTCTGGCACAAAACAAATAGATTAAAACTTCTTAGATAAGGATTCTCTGCAAAATGATTAGTTGTGTCAAGTACTGTATAAGAGATTTGTATTGGTCTGAAACATGCAGAACCACTGGCAATGTACTATACATGATCTGAGTTTCTGGCCACTGGTCTGCTGGCAAGATCTACATGACAATGCCAGTGCACACTGGTTTAAATATAGTCTCATGATTGTCAATATTTCCTCATGACATTTCAAGTTGTGCCAGTTCTTTCATCTTTGCCCATGGTCCTTTAGGGCCAGGCAATTAGATGGAGTCAGGAAGTCATTGGTACTGCTTGGCATACTGTGATGCCGGAAGCAAAGCACAATATAGAGACAATCATCCTTGTTGGCCAGACCTTGTTTCTGTACTTTATGATCTATTGGTGTTTGTCAGCAGTAAAACTCCTCTCAGCTTCACTGACTCTCTGAATTAATAACACAAGATGAGAAGAAATCCTGTTGTATACTACCCCTGCTGGGGAAAACCCCTGACTATACAAAACCTAAGCAGCTTTCTCTTATAGTCACCACTTCGAGCCACTAGCTTCACTTTTACATGACAAATCATTCACATTTCCAGCCTAGTTGTTTCCTCCGAAACCATTTCACGAACAAAAGAAACCCAAAAGTGCTGATGTAGCATGAAGGATGGTGTTTTCATAAGTGGTTTGGCGTCTCTGTCGCCAAGCCTGCCACACACCACTATCCATTATCTTTCCGTGGGACAGGGGAAGTTATCTTGGGGACCTATTGTATGCTTGGTGAAGTTTTGACTGTGTGTTTGTGGCACCTCTGCTGTGCATACAGGAGGTGTTGGGAGACCAAGGCTGGAGTCTCGGATCCCAGAGGAAAGTCTTGGCTCCAGGGGGCCTGTACTCCCCTCTGGCTCTTGCTGGGCTGCTGGGGAAGCCAAGCATGGAGACAGTAGTATAGGGAGGGGGGGCTAGCATAGAGGCAAATGAGCAGAAGAGGTGCTAGGCCGGCTCTTGCCCTCTCACTGACAGGATCTGGCCAATGTCCTGCCGCCAAGGGTCGCGGCCCAGCTTACGCACACAAACTTATCTCCAGTGCATCTGCTGGGCCGCCTGCGCAGTCAGGCTGTCTCCATTGCGGGCCACGAGCGTTTTCCTGCTGGGGGTGAGAGGAGGATGGTGGGAGGATAGAGGGAGGAAGGGTGGGGGAGATGCAGGGGGGAGAGAGGAGCTTGAGGCAGAGAGGGACGGGAGGGGACTCAATGTGAAACTGCCCCTTTAGAGGCCTGCCAAGTTGCTGAGCTATATGGAAAACACAAGCTGCCTCCAGGGTAACAGGACCACTTCTGAATTTCTACAAACAAAAATAGCTTCGATGTCTGGCTACGACCTCTCTGTTCTCTGGCCCTCGTCGCTTTTGACTTCCCACACGAAGACAAAGCTCATGTTCAAACCTAAACAGCCCTAAAGAACAACTTCATTTACGGTTGAGAAGGAAAAAAAGAACACAGAAATTTAATAATTGTGTGGAGCCGAGTGCATTTATCATTCCTTCTCTTCTCTCGGATGGAGATGACCTTTTGGTGACCAGTTGTGGGGACCTCAATCAAGGTCCCATTGGTGAGCCATTTCATCATTTAAACAGTACGAGATCCAATTCTCATGACCTAATGCGTTGTAGAATGCCTGAAATCTGCTGCTTGTGTTTTCTCTTCTCTTCCTCAACCCTTTCTCATCAACAGCAACATGGATCCATAACAGGAAGCTGTTGGGACAAGGTGGTGAGCTCTCAGACGAAACAGCACTGAAATGTGTATACTTTTATAAAGTCAGTAACACATCATTTGCTTTTTTGAATAATTATTATGGCATATTTGTCTATATTTGATAGTTTACAGTGTAGATGCAGATAGAAAACACAGGGAAAGAGACAGGTATGACATGTAACAAGGGTCCCAGAGTCAAACTAGTGACAGTGCAGTTATACGGTAAACGTCTTAAACAGTAGGCCACCAGGACACACCATCGTTTACATTTTTTAAAGGATTAAATTTAGTTTATTACACATTTGTGTCATTTTGGCCTTCATATCTATTGGTACTGATAACATTGTACTTACCAAAATAATTGCTGAGATCTGAGAACACAGTGACAACAAAGTGCAACAATACGGCAAGTATGGTATGTCAATGTTGAACCAGGGAGTTGGTCTGTAAACTGGTATGGATGTTTACATTGGACAGTTTGCATAATGATTTAACTTTTGTTTTCTCCAACAAATAAGTTTGACTAACCTGGGGTTTTGGTTTAAAACCCAATTGTGTCTGTCTGCTATCATAGGCAGCCGCTATATAAATGGCGAAGATGCTGTTACTTTATACCCATAAGAACAGAGGGGTATGCTTAATAGTATGACCTTCAGATCGTACTTGGCCATTGGCATACAGACCTGCTGTATGCCAATGGCCCATGATTTTGTATA
Organism: Sander vitreus; assembly: GCF_031162955.1. Classification (NCBI taxonomy): domain Eukaryota; kingdom Metazoa; phylum Chordata; class Actinopteri; order Perciformes; family Percidae; genus Sander; species Sander vitreus. The sequence continues at coordinate 15,379,984 of NC_135866.1, forward strand.
TGTATTTAATCTCTAATGTTTATGTCCCTGTAAATTATTCTTTTCAAGGGGATTTAAATAAATTGCTAAAAGTGTGTGTGTGTGTGTGTGTGTGTGTGTGTGTGTGTGTGTGTGTGTGTGTGTGTGTGTGTGTGTGTGTTTTACAGTTCAAATCATTTATAATGGCTGATAGAAATAAACCATCAAAGCTTCCTTGGCTTTGATTCTTCTGTAGTCTGTGGGTCAGTTACCTTTGAGTACTTTAATACTAGTCCTAAAGTCCCAAGGCCTGCAGTAGATCCTCCAAGTCTTACATGACAGCACACCCGCCACTGACACATGCACACCTATAAACCTTACGCACACAACTTCCCTCATCTGCTACTCATTGGGTGCACTGTTAAAGCAGGACATTTAACACAAAGGTAAAACCATGCGATGGGTGTTTACAAGGCAAAGTTTAGCCATGTGACCTCCAACACTAAGACTGTTTGACAGTGACTGAAGGAGGAAGGGAGCAGCAGGGCGAGGACCTGATTATGGCGTACTGCTCTTCAACCTTTAAACGCTCATGTTGTTAAGACACAAACATCACAGTAAAATGGAGCCAGTGCTATTTGAGCCATATTTTTTGTTTGTTTGAAATTGTCTCTGATTACACTGACACAATTGTGAAGCAAACAGGAGATAACATACATGAGGAAGAGTTAAGTTTACCTTCTTTACCATTTATTTTTATTTTTGCCTCAACATGTAGTTAGGATGGAGGGTGCAGGGAGAGAAATAAGGAAAAGAGTGGAGGAGAGACAACCTCCTTAATGGACATTATGTTCTGCTTTGACTGTGATTCCCAAGGTTGCCTGTCTAGTGTGTGTGTGTATATGTGTGTGTGTGTGTGTGTGTGTGTGTGTGTGTGTGTGTGTGTGTGTGTGTGTGTGTGTGTGTGTGTGTGTGTGTGTGTTTGTGTGTGAGTGTGTGGTGGTGCCAGGCACAGCGTTTCTTCTGGCTCACACAGTGTTGACCCTGCCCTGTACTCTCCTCCTACTATGGGCGAGGCTTGGTGGTGAAGCACGTAGCAACACTGTGCTAATACTGATATGTGCATACACAGATAGGCCAACAGACAGACACGCACACACCTACACACACTCAAAGAATAAAGACTGTGATATTTGCTCATTGCATAAATACATTCAAAGTTCAAAATCTGCAGAAATGAATTCTTTTTAATGTTTATTTCTCCAATATTGCTGCTTTTAGTGTGTGAAATAGCTCAGCTGCAGTCTTTTAACATGCTCACTGTTATCCATGAATTACTAGACGATGGCTAACAGGACGCCAATCAAAACAGTGTAGTAGCTTTATTAATGATGAGGTGTAAAAAGAGTCACCATCGATCACATGTCTCTTCTACTTCATAGTTATTATGGATTGACTGATATAGAGGAACAGAATAGTTCAAATAAAAGCATTTTCTTCCCTTCATCTTACTCCTTCCATTAACATCACCCGACACTCTCCACCACAGATTTTATAAGTGAGACAAATATTCCCATGTGAAATGAATTGCAAGGTATGTGAAGGTACATTCCTGATTTAAGGCTTTCTTGCCCAAGTTTGAATCTTGTTTAAAACCTCAATTTTCATGTGTGCGAGCCCACGTCGTCCGATTGTATCTTGCCACCACTTTATGCCTCTCACCCACTCAATTCCAAATGAATATAAATGTGTTTTCATTGTGAGACAAAACGAAAACAGCCAAGTATGTAACCAAAAACACTGGCTAATACTCTTAAAGGGAGAAAACTAGTCTACAAGAAAAACAAAAGTAGGAAATTCTTGCAAAAAAAAAAAAAAAGTTGCGGCCAAATTGTTTTTCATGTCTGCATTTGGAGTGCAAATGCAGAGACGAAAGAAAGACGAGGAAGCGCATAACCAGTAAAATGAGACATGGTTAATAATTAATGTTCACATTGTACTCCACATGAAATGCTATGAATTTACATTAGTAAAGTTAGTTTTTGGCATTTAGCTGTTAAGTTATCCAAAACATCTTGCAATAAGTGCAACAGTGAAACAGGCCTACATTCCTAGACTAAAAACATTACAAAGTGACTAATAGGCAGAAGTGCAAAGGTCAAAGCAACAGGAACAAGTCACTGGATGTGACATGAATTTGTACAAAAGCAGTTCAGATTTCCACGTACAAGATTAACTATAGATCCCATCTTACTATTTAAAAGGAAATGTGCAAAAAATAACTGACCTAATGTTCCCCAAAAGTGATTTCATCATTACTGTGGAATCCTGAAAGATGCCAGGAACATGTCAGAAATATAAAGGAGGTTTTGAATAGCTTTAACTCTCTCTCGGACAGAGAGTATGTGTTAATATGTTTAAAGCATCAGATGATACACGCTGAGCATTTACATTTCATGCATACGGAGACATCTATGACAAAATGATATTACTAGATAATTAATCAATCATAGTGGACATGAGTATCAGCTAGCTAACTGCTAACTGAATTTACAAGCTGTCAGGTTTAAGGCAGACGTCACAGAACCTGAAATGTCTTCTGGGTCTCACTACGATCTGAAGGTTGTCTCAGTGTAAATCTCTCAGTTCAAGACCTGGGCTGACCTGCAGAGTTAGCCTTTGTTTGGCAGACGCCTTGGCCCCCTTTAATCTTGTGAAGAGATAAATCCTTTGATGGACCTGGCCTGACTCTGTTGAAAGTGCTGCCCAGCCATCTCCATAGATCAACATAATACGGCATGTTTGATGTTGTGGGGGGGCTGTGGCACACGGACGGGTTCTTTCTCCCTGACCTATAACAGAGTCATCAATCCCGTGCTACAACCGCAGACCCCACCACCTCTCCACGCCTCCTTTCCCCTCCTCCTCCTCTAACCGTGGACTCGACCACAACCTGCCCTGCCCTCTTGACCACAGAGCACTAACACTCAACCAGGATAAGCATATCTGTGTGTGTCAGGCACAAACAGGCAGACTCTGTGATGGCAAGCATTTGACACACAGACACATTCCTCATTCAATATAACTGCCACTTTTAAAGGAATAGTTCGACATTTTGGGAACTATGCTTTTGGGAAATATGCTGTGCTTTGGGAAATATGTTTTCTTGCAGATAATTAGTTGCCTGGCAACCTCACTGACGACAAAACTCCAGGAAGTTACTGCTCCTAGCCAAGAAATACTGTAATCCAGCACATAACCCCCTGTAAAACCTCAACGTTTTGTTTTTACCCTTTCAAAGTGAACAAACAAAATATCACATGTAAATTAGTGATCTTTAGAGGTAGTAGATATATGCTGGTAGATATACAGAGCCATGCTAGCTGTTTCCCCCTGTTTCCAGTCTCTGTGCTAAGCTAAGCCGCTGCTGAGTCCAGCTACATAATGACTCTACACACATAAAAGTGGTATACATTTTCTCATGTAACTCTCGTCAAGAAAGCAAAGTGTAGTACCAAAAAACCAGTGCAGAATATTTCCTCACAGTCCTCAGAGACTCGATGAAGTGTTGACTCATGAACACTCTCTGGACAGAAGAAAAATTTTCTTTTTCTTCATCTGTTTCTCACTGAACTTCTCATCCATGGCTTTCACTCTCATGAAAGTGAATGATCCTTTTCACTGAGTACATCAATGGGTTATAAAAGTGTCATCGAAAAGCTTGCAATTAAACTGAGGTGAACTTCAGGGAGCTCTTTTGATTCCACTGATAAGACCCCGGTCCCATTAAGACGAGCTATCCCTGTGTGAGAGCGCAGCGCTGGCCTCACACACTCACTCTTATCTAAATCCTTCATCAACACACACCTAATCTGACCACGGCTGCTAATGTTGATAGATTTGATTCTCCACTAGGGAATATGGGAGAATTCAGTGTCAAAAATCAACATTCATCAACAATAACAAACCATTTAAGTATCCCATTGTAGAGAGGATCAGGTATAATGGACTGTACTGCAGTATATTAGTATGGTATAGTTTTCTTGCTTGGGTGCAGTAGGTGCTAAGGCACTCAATTATACTGTCATACTTTTCTGGCCCTGCATTTGTGTGTGTGTGTGTGTGTGTGTGTGTGTGTGTGTGTGTGTGTGTGTGTGTGTGTGTGTAAGACATGCATGTAAAGAGTGTGCCCCAGCAAGACCAACTAAGGCAGGCAGTGACATTAGCACCCCTGAAATAGCTTGGCAGGCATTTTAATTGCTTTACCCTGCAATGACTCAAAATGTTATTGGTGTAAAAAAACAAAAGGGTGAAACCTTTCCCAGGCTTAGGATTTCCAGAAACACTAATCATACGTGACTGACAGGGAGTTTCTGCCAGTGAGAGCTAAATTCCATGATTTTAATACCTGGATGAGTATTTATTTCCCTATTGTTGTCTCTGATCTTTGCTCTCTTCCTTCCACATTCTATCCTCTCACCTTTATTCCATTTTTCTTTCAAACCTTCTACTTTCATTATTAGAGCAAAAATTATTTCACTACTGTACAGTGCTAGTGTTCTCATTAAGAGACTCCAGTATTGTGTTTCTACATCTTAGGACAGTAAGGGGAAATGTATGATGCATGTTGGCATATCTGTCTTTAATCATTGTAAAAGCAATAGCAGAGGCATGTGCATGAAGCCTCACAATGAGGTGCTGAAGTACTTCATGAGTAGGAAGCTTCACACAAACACAGGAAGCTCAGAGTTTCTCACCGAGGGCAGGAGTCTTTGCTGCGACGCTGCGGGGACTGATGGGCCGCTCAGATTAACTGGGGCCAAAGAACCTGCAGTTCCTACACATTATTGTTGCCCAGGCTGTTTACAGAAAGGCATCAGAGCATAGATCTGCAGGGTATATAATGTTGTTATCCCAAGCTAAATGTTATATGTGTATCATTCTGGTTGTTTAATATTGGTGACACATTTAATGTACAAAAAGTAGTCAAGAATCAAAACTTCTTTGAGTGTTTTTGGAGCACAAATGAAGAAAAAAAGTGACCCTAAAGATCAATCATCAGTATTTCTTTATCTGTATATATCACAATAACCTTAGGATGAGTGACTACAATCGAGTCAATAGAGTCAATATCACCAATGTTATGGTGAATTTATGTTGGTTATATTATGATGTGCATCCACCCTGGGGCTTTTTAAACATCAGTCACTACGTGCTCTTTTGTGTACTGCAGAATGTAGGAAACATGCAGCATAGTGCAGATGTAAGCTCCAACAGAGACATCTAGTGGTAAAGAAGTGCTGTGTTGTTGGCAGTCTCTACAAAGTGCGACCATTTGACGTCTATTTTCTAAATATTCCATTTAATGTAGACAATTTTAACACACTGTGTATTTTATAAGACCTATTCTGCAGATGAGGACAAGGCTCATTGTCTTGTGGTTTGAAGGATAGCCTCTATTACAAGCAATGTCTGTCTTCATCATTTCTGTATTGCAACCTTTAGGTTTGGCTGCAGTTGTCCCATTATCCAGGAATTTAACATTTCATTTTTTTATAAATAAACTTTAGTTGTAGCAACTATACTTCGTATTGATGAGCTTACTAATAATTGCTGATATTGTCAGAAATAGTATTGGGACATTTGACAAAGCTTGACTTTACCTGGGATTGCTTGTGGGACTAGAACAGGAGATTTACCAGAGTGTGCATTAGATAAAGAGTCGATTGTTTGAGTCGTTTGATTCAGATCCTGTGCTGATGTTACTTGACTAACATGTGGAATATGACTGTGAACTACTGAGTTAAATGTCTTCCTGTAGCTACCGATAATACTTCCGTTGGTCAAAGTGAGGAGTGCGATTATAAACATGTCAGTTTATCACAAGATAATGAGAATATTTTAAATCACACATTGTTGGACAAACATTGCAAAGAGATGTCCTACTGATCGTATCATGTCTTATGCAGTCTTGTGGCCCCATAAAAAATATAGTTTTAAGACTATATTCATTTAGTTTATATTATGCTTATATGGTGTCTAATCCTAAATAAACTTGTTCAAATGAACACAAACTGACACACAGACAACTAATAGAATCTTCAGCATGGGAGCACTGGTTGTTTTGGGTCTAATGAAGAAGCTGCCATGTGTATTCTGCTGCTTGCACTGAATTTGGTGGGAACATGGCAACACAGTAGGCCTACATAAGAGGGGTCAGCAGGAGTAAATGGGGGCCGAGGAACAATTTGTGTTCTCCCAGAGCCCCAGAACATTTTAATCCAACCATAGCAGGGAGTAACATCACTTGCAGAATAGGGCAAATAACAAACACATTGTAGTAATTCATTTGTGGAATGAGCAGTATTACCCACAAGGCTGTAAACTGTCCCTTATGGGATCAAAGTTTTATTTCATGTTATGTTAAATTTGAGAAACATAATGCTATATAAGCATGCACAATACCTTAATGCATCCTCAATTAAAAGGGAAAAGCCTGATTATTCCTCAACACTGCCTCTCTTGAGCGATTCATCAAAACGCTACCCAGCAAACGGATAACCCAGGTAAATATCCCCCTGCATATAAACTACAGTGGCTGTCACCGAAAATCCACAAGGTGGCATATTTTTTGGGTTATGGCAAAAAAGCAACAACAAAACACAGCACACGCAATGCATGTCAAGCAGACAGATGGCGCAATTGCTGCAGAGATGCTGACTTGTACAGTTCAGACAATGATATATTTTTTCAAAACAAACAGAGCTAGGCCACATTCTGTCAGCGCCCATTGATCATTGTGCTCCTTGTGCGGACCGTCTACTATGGTGCGGACTGAGAAAGCAGCCATCAGCTCTTTCGCCATGCTTGAATGATATTTGTAATGCAGAAAGCTGCAAAAGTTTTCTTGCCATGAAGTTTAAACATTTCTTGTAGGAATGTGTTTTCCAAATTGATGGACAAAATGTAAATGTTGCTTACAGACTCGTACTGTGCAGATCAAACTGTTTTAAAGATACCGTGCTTAGTTTATGTAATTTTGGCATACCCTGTCAGAGAAGCTAGTGGAGGCTCCAACAGTCAGGAAAAGGTAGAAAAAACGCACATGTATTCCTGACAGCCCATTGGTCCAAAATTTCCCTGTGCTGCCACAATACTGCACACACGTGACCCCCCTGTTTTCACCCAGTTAAACGCATGTACTTAAAAGACAGGCCACTGCAATTCACCAACACAAGCACGATTAACACAATATTAATGTTAGCAAGGTAAGATCGCTGCTGTGGGGATTAGGATCACTGGAAGAGGACCATGGCGGCTGCCACGAGCAGCAACACATCCACAGCCACGCTACAGATCAACCACTCCAGTGTCGAGCAAACACGGAAACGCATAGACCCGAGGAGGAGGCAAGCGGCGTTGTCTTTTCTCAGCAACATTTCTCTGGATGGGCGACCAGTGCAAGACGACCAAAACGAAGAAGATGACTCGCTTGAAGCTAGGACTAGACAGAGCCTGGTTTCTCCGGAGCGCTCTGTGTACGGGGCTGCTGGGGCCGCCGGAGCTGCAGCTGCTGCTGCGGCGGCGGCGGCAGCGACCACCGCCGCCAAGGCGCTCGCTTTTGCAAACCAGGCTCTTCTCTCCAGCAGTCGGGCCAGTTTCGGGACGGGTCCCGCAGCTGCCCCGGCGGTTACAGACACGGAGGGCGACGCTTTTGTACCCTCGACGTTCAGCTCGCCGTTCTCCGCGGTCCCAGCATCGACTAGAGGGAGGCTGCAGACGTACACTCAGGGAATCCTACCTGCCCCTTACTCCAGGCAAACCTCCCAGAACTACAGCCTGGAGGGCGTACAGATAGCCAACTCTGCGATAGAACTGCAGAGATCAAGGTAATTGTTTGAACAACGGTGTCTGGTGTTTGGGAACATGCAGTACAGTGTGAGTAGTGTAACGCTGATGTTAAAGGTGCAAGCTTGTCTGCAGGATCTGCAGTCAGGCCGTTAGACTGTACATTGATGGCATCATAGCAAGCAAACAAAAACTTAACCATGTCCCCTTCCAAAAACAAATCATAGGAGAAATACATAGGAGCAGTAAGCCCCCATGCATGTTTGGTACCCTCACTTATCAATCCTTAGTTAGTTTTCAAAATCATTATTAGCTACAATAAGACGCCACTGACAAACCCTCTATTGCAGTTACTTTTTGTTGGTTTACATTCACCACCATACCTAAGCAGCCAGATCATTGTTTTATTTCTTAAATTTTAGTAGATTATCAGCGTTCTATGTGCATGTCACAATCATTTAGTTAATAATAATAATAATAATAATAATAATTACTTAATAATCTGTTATTAAGTAAAGAAGTTAGACATAATTACTTACTTTTGTTTTGAACATCCAATGCATTGCTTTGTTTTCCTTACAACCACATAAACCAGGGCCCTGAATTATTGAACCTTTCCCTGCTGTTCTTTTTAATTTTTATTATTTTTTATTATTTACAGTCAGCTATTTTGGAAAGGTGCTTTTTGTTCTCAGCAACACAGTCTGCCTGGACACAAAAATACACCACAGGAAGATAAAATTCAACTGTTTTTTTATGTACTGCAGGTGGTTGTAGCCTTAGGACTCACTGGTCTGCAATCTGCATAGGGATAGATATGTGCAGTGCTGTAACCTAGTTTCCCCATAGAGGGAACTCAGCGGTTCTTTTTTCTTTCTTGTGCTCATTCTCATTGTCAAGTGTCACCTGCTGTCTCCTTCTCCTCAGTGTGATGTAAACATCCGGTAACTGTACACCGCTTTTCAACTACATATACAATTAAAGCTGCAAGCAGAGTTGGACGGGCCCTCGCACCTCCTTGCACGTCACCAATTAAAAAGGAACTCTTGAGTTCAATGATACCTCACACAAGAGTCTACATTAAACGGTTCAAATGTTATGAAAGGGGGTGTGGCCTGAGTAAGTGGAGTCTATGAATCATGAAAAGTTTGGGCCAGATTGAGCAATGTACACTTGAGTTACACTCACTTCCTGTTTCGATGGCGAAACGCACAAAATGGCTGCCCTGCCACGGCCAGGCCCCATGACGAAAAGTTTTTCTTTTAATAACTTTTCATCTTTAAGGTCTTAAGATGGTACAGACCAAATTTGAAGTCAACAGGTTGAAATCTCTAGGAGGAGTTCGTTACAGTATGACACGTGGAATTGGGCAAAAACGCACTCACTTTGAACTTTCAATTCAAAATGGCAGACTTCCTGTTGGGGTAAGGGTATCATTCCAATGATTTTTTTTTTGTACTTCTTGACATGATACATATGTGTACCAATTTTCGTAGTCTACTTTAGGGCTGAAACGATTCCTCGAGTAACTCGAATAATTTGATTACTAAAAATCCTCGATGCAAAATAATTTGCCTCGAAGCTTCGTTTAATTAATGTTACCAACGTTGTATCGCTCACGGTGTTTCCGCACGGAGAATTATTACTGTCGCACACCGGGCTGACGCTGCTGGCGACACATGCCATGAAGACTGATTACAAAATGAAGAAAGAGCGTAAGGGGCTAAGAGAAGAGACAGACTGGAGAATACGACAGAAAGTGTCCAAAGTTTGGAATCAGTTCAAACGTAATTAAAACGAAAACTCTGTACAGTGTGTGTCTACTGCAAAATTGAACTAGCTTACCACAATAATAGCACGACGTCAGTGCTTCAGCATCTCAACAGAAAACATAGTCTAACTTAATCATCCATTCCACGAAGCGGACCTGACAAAAGTAAATCACAGAGTCATATGGACGATGAAACTACACCAAACACAACAACTACCAAAATCAAAGACAAGAAAATACGTAGTGGTGACCACAATTTGATCTAAAGAGCCAGGAAAACAGCTGATTGTTGCGCACCATTTTCCCTCACACTCTCTCTTCACGGAGAAACAGCTGATCAACGATCTACTAGCATAAGTGTAACAGAGCTGTGTAGCATTGTTATCAAATATATAAATGAAAATAGGTTGGGTATAACTAATATTTACATATAGGCCTATAGAGGGTTTTCACCGACGTCACGTTCTGGGCGGTAACCTCGATGCGCGGCCATATTGGAGGCACTCAGTGTAAACAACTGAATGGAGTAATGGAGTATTGTGCACTTTGGATACTTTAATACTTTATGTCTAAACAACAGAAAAGCTCATCAAAACGCGTCCAAGATGCAAAGGCATGGAAGGACTTGGACCACAAAGAAAGGCGCGATATTTTGAGAAATTACAGTTTACTGGCGGTGTAGATCCGTACAAGTTGGCTCCCTCTTCTTGGATCCATGGCGACCCGGTGATTCTTCCTTCAGTTGCATATCCCGATATAGTCAACTACCTGGTTTTGTCGCCGAGCCCATACACAGCGGAAGACCTTAAATCCTACAAAAGTTTGGAGGCTTATAACCAGATGGTGTGTGGATGGGTCAGGGAGACGCAGTACCAAGTCATTAACGACCAATGTGTTGTGAAGGCCAAAGTAAGTAATGCAATAACGTCTTTAATCAACCTAACCTTAACTGCATGATATCATTGTGATACTCAAGGTGTAGCCAAGTGACTCTCAATATTTTTTTTTTCCATTTCAAAGACCGAACAAGACAAACAAGTTTTCCCTCGTAGATCCTGGTTGAGCTTTGCCAACCACAAGCGCCTCCTTTCCTCTGATAACTTCTGGCATTCCTCTCCCTGGTTTTTAATAACTTTTGGAAGTCGATAATATCCCAAACGTTTTTCTCGGTCTGACCTATTGGTACAACCTCAAACATGGCAATAATTAACCATTTTCCTTGACGCCGTTCTGGATCTACTTCAGTGCCTGTGCTTTGTTGTGATGCGGAGTACCTCCAACATGGCGACTTTGGGTCTGATGACGCATCGTGAAAACCCTCTATAAACAGATCAGTCTCAGGATGAAACTTGTAGTTTTGAAAGTTAAGTTGCACAATTTAAGGTAATGTTTATGTATGTATAATGTATGCCTTAGTTTGAGTTTGTTATTGCATTTCAGAAAATGTTTTCTTTAAAAACAATGTAATATGGCACTTAAATGCACTTAATATGTTTAGTTTTTTTGAGAGATGATATTGTAAGCAATGTAGGCAATAAAAATGTTGCTTTTTGTTCATTTTTGTGCGCCTATTCCCGAAACCCTTAAAATACATACATTTTCACCAGGCTTGATGCGACCGCCAATTTTGATGAGTTTTTGAGTATATTAAGCCCCTCAAAAAGGCAATTCATTTGCCGTAATAATAATAATAATTCCTTCAGTTTCAATAGGGCCTTCGGCGCTCGGGCCCTAACAAGGGCTTGCTGCTCTTTTATGTGCCCTCTCTGTCTACTTTGCTTTCACACTGGAGGCACAAAGAGAGTTTGGACGGTCTAACCTCGCTGCAGGACAGCTGTCAGTAACAGTCGTCTCATGGTTCTCTCACTGTCATAACCTGCCGTCAAGTCCTCTCTGCTCTGCTTTTCATTCAGAGGCCCTCTCTTACTCAAATCCTCTCCTCCCTCTGGTGTCTCTGCCAGACTTCACAGGGAGCCCTGCTTTATGGCGAAACACTCAATAAGCGTTTAGTTCCCCTTCCTGAACTCATGGAAATTGTACTGCAAAACAGCTTCCGAAAGTCTGGATCTGTACCTTTTTGATAGTGAAAGAAGTGCATTAAAGAAGTTATATAACACTTATAACAAATAACACCATTGACTATTTCAAAATGTGCTCTGTATTTTTACCATTAACTGCTGCTTCAAAATTGAACAGAGTTGAAGCGAAAGTTCAAAACAAAGTTAATATTAGTTGACAAAACAATCTCACGTCTCAAGTCCATTTAGTAGCTTTTTTGTGAGTTAACGATAATATCACAGAATCTTGCTCAGAAGATGGTGTTTGCTCAGTTGTCATGGAATTACAAATGTTTAAATTTCCATTTTCCTGAGCACTTTAAGGACCACCTGTTCATGTTTGCGTAAAAGTCGAGATTGAAAGTTCATTCTGGACCTTTTGAAAACAGCCGTTGAAGGAACAGTCTCACCAGAAGGTCATTTTATTAGCTTAAACTTTTGATGTATGTGGTTTTGAATTGCATTACAATGTATTTCAGTCGTTAAACCCTGACGGTACCCTCCTTTTTGAAATGTGTTTGGATGATGTCCACACAAAATGAATTCTAATGTTGAGAAATAAGCAACCTGTTGATGGAGTGTGGTCATGTTCCACAGACAGACCAGCGCTCTGCACAGTGCCTGGTTTGTTTTCTAAGGGCAGCTGGTGGAAACGTGTCCAGAGGTCCCTGGCTGGGAGAGGCAGGATGCCCAGGCTTTCTGAGAAGCAGCCTGGCTCACCACTCTGTATTTTTTGTACTCCACTTCCTCTCCCATGGGCATCAGAGACACACACTCACCCCTTAGACTTTTGGCCTTCAGTCTTGCTCCCATTCAGGAAGTCACAGAGCCTCTAATGTCCTGCCAAAGTAGACTTTCTGAAGTTAAGGCTGCTTTAGACTATATCTTAATCAGAATCTAATGCATGAAAATGATGGATGATTTCATATTTGGCTTTCCTGCCACTCCTCAGCCTTCATCTATCATGAATCAGCACTCTAAGTGCTGTGGCTTTAAATATAGCATTCCTATTCTTACCATCTGGCCTTGTCTGCCTAAAATGTAAAGCTATTTTCATTTCATCCTTTAATTTCATCCCTAAAACATATCCAGGTCTTCTCACATCCTATTTCAGTTATGTTCCGATCACCATTAGGTACAGAATCATGTGCTTAACAGTATTATTTTTTTTAGCATGAGACAGCAGAGGCCATGGCTGGAAAACAAGCAGCGCAAGCCATTATAATGGTCCTGTGGAGTTTTGTGTGATTGGGTCAAATACTTGTGGTTATGAGATGGATTGTTGTTCGCTGAGGTCATGGTTGGCATAATGACAGGATTATATAAGAATGCTTCATTTTCCTTCTCAGTGTCTGAGCTGTTAACAAACACTCATAAAAAGCCCATAGGATTTGATGGAGAAACCCAATTTAAATGCAAGACAAAATAACAAGGGTCAGCATGTGTTTTTCTTCATGCAGTTTCAAGTTGAACCCCAGAGTTAAATTTCCACATTATGACTTGTACTGTATCTCACCCTGCAAAGCTAATATAACTATTGTGTGTGTTTCTGTTTCTTTAACTTCCTTTTTTTGATTTTTAAAATCTACTGATACATGCCATTTGTACTCCCTGTGTGTTTTTTTTTTTTTTTTTAATCAGAATAACCCAGTTTTCCATTTGCCTGGGATTTATTGTGTGAAGAAGCCCAGAAAATTACATTTATTTCCACTCAGCGACTCTGGCAAAATGAAAAACTATGTTCTGTGGCAAGCTGCCAGCAGGGTGTACGTGTGAAACAGTTTAATCTCCACATCTAAACAGTCCACTTGAGTTTTATGGTGTCATTGCATGGCACTGCTGGAGAGGATTTTTAATAGCTTTTTTTGAAACATTTTCATTGCAAGAGGATGACATTGTGTTTGTAGAGATTGAGAGATACTAAGGGATGCTTGTTGTTGCTCCTTTGCCACTGATTTATACTTGGGCTTCTTTGAAGCTTCGGACCAGGCCTTGTTAATGTCAAACTGGGTAGAAACAGACTGATCTAACCCTAGCTGGTAGGAGTTGTGTCTGAAGTAAATTAGTTTTAATGATGAGTGAATGAGTTTCCAGGATTTGTAGCAGCCTGGTAAACATATTTTGCATTCAAAAACATGTCCTGTTGCTGCTGTGCATCTGCAGTGCCTGGATCAAAGTTCTCACACTGCAGCTGTGTCCTCTTGAACTGGAAACATGCCCCCTCGGCCAACTGGTGAATGCTTTTCGAAAATCAGTAACAATTCACTGAGATTTGGACTGGAAAAAATGTCAGTGTCACACAGAAATTGAGGCCTATGGCTAACATACAGTGTTTGCAGAGTTTAAGGACAGGTTTGGATTTTTCTGTCTGTCTTAATGCAATACTCATGCCTGTATGTACGTTCAGAGCTATTGGTCGCTGTAATAATTTATCCTGCCCATACTATAGTAGCTGGGAAGTGATCATGCCTTCACTGTGACAGTTGGGACCAAATCTACTTCTGTACATTCCTCCTATCCTTCGAAAATCCAGCCACAACTTATATGAGGCTTCAGCAATCGGAGTTAGTGAAATCAAGCTTCCAAAGTTGCAAGCTTTTTAGTGCAAAATCCCATCTTGGTGTTAGTATCCCTCCACTGCATCCTTGCAAGGAAACGCTGTCCGGGATTACCCAAAGAGGGAATTGTTCTAAAAAGACAGTAACTTTGGAAGATATCCACTTGATTTGTCTATGTCAGACTGCTAAAGCCTCACATTAGCATCGACTGCGTTTATGATGCATTCATGCTCCGAACAAGATCTGTGGATTTGGTACCCTCTCTATTCACTCAGAGAAGTGATCGCTTCACGAATAGTATGGACAGGAGGAATGATGACCGCAAACAATTTGAAACTCTTTTAATGTGCATGTTAGTGTATGGGTAATATATTAGGATAGAAAAAATCCAAACCTATAAGCCTGCATTAATTGACTTTTTTTGACCACTTGGTGGGGGCATCACATGCTGTAAACACAACACTGACATACTGTATTATCACCTTATGAAGGCAAACAGTTGCCTATTTACACATACAGCAGATACAGAGAAACATTAGCGTTCATTTAGCTCGGTTTTGGTCTCCACCAATTCCTGAGATCAGTATCTGGCTCTTTGGGTGCTAAATGCTGCACTATGTTTGCCAGCTAGATGCTAACTTTGTTTCTGTTGTTTCGGGCTGTGCTAGTAGCTCACAGTGGGTCTATCAGGGCTATTAGTTTCTTTTTAGGTTTTCCAAATGGCTGCCTGCTGCATCCAATGAGAACAAAACAAAAAGTTGAAAAAATCTAAAGCACTCTGTAGAGCTAAGGAGAATTGAAGTGTTGCAGAATTGCAGGAGGATAATTCTCAGTGGGTTCCATACTACTGTACGAGTGACACCTCTCACATTACACATTATTCATTTGATCCATAATTCATATAAAAATATTGATTCATACAGCTTTAAATTGAGTCTTTAGCTAGAAACTCTTACTTTTATTCCATTTTTGGATTAAAGACAAAGATGAGGTGATTTTCACTTTATTATCTTATCAAAATATGGAAGCATGACACCATGGAAATGAATGGAAAAGAATGAAGTGATGCTCCATCACGAGAAAGCTAGAAGCCTTGTCCTCTGTCTTGCAGAGGTCAGGCCCTTTCATTACAACCATGTCAGCTGCCCATTGTTCTGCTCATTTGGACTAAAACATGTACTGTTCATGCTCTTTATCAGAGCTTAATGTTCTTCCTTCCAGTTTATGATCATTAGGGTCATAATACACAGTGCAGAAGGTTAGCCAGTATAATGGCTTTAGGTTTCTTGTCAACTCCAACAGTCTGGCTCCTCATGTAATCACTTATCGCGGCCCCGTCTCCGCCTCAATACACTGTTCACTCAGCTTGTGTTGGTTTAAACCCTGGGAGCTCCTCAAGGACAGTCATTTTTTGTTAATCTGTTCTCATGCTCTGTCATTTATTAACCAGCCATTCTGCTTTACGCTCCGCTGTCTCCCCCTTTGGCTGAAATGTTCAGTGAAGAGGCGAGTGTCATCAGCATTGTAAAAAAGAATTGGATAGTCCAAGAATATATACAGAATGCATGGTTTGAACAGTCATTTATTTGCACTCTTACTTGGCTTTGCCGACTCTGCTGCAGATTTATTTAGCCCTTGATCACA
The DNA here is from genome assembly GCF_031162955.1 of Sander vitreus. Classification (NCBI taxonomy): domain Eukaryota; kingdom Metazoa; phylum Chordata; class Actinopteri; order Perciformes; family Percidae; genus Sander; species Sander vitreus. Next base: position 15,395,820 of record NC_135866.1, read on the forward strand.
GATAGACCCCTTTGGGAGAATGTGTTATTTTACCACTAACGTGTTAATTTCTACTACTCTTAAATGTGAGCCACTTTGTAAGGTTGACTAATGAGTTGGATTGTGTTATTTGTGGTTCTAAACATGCAATTACAACCTAATTTTGGAACAGCTCAGGCATACTTAGCTATCACATGTGGGTTTATTTCTTAAACTGGCAGCTGATATGAAAGGCATCCAGCAGAATTAACCTCTTGAGTAGTAGTGCAACTAAAGTGTGAAATAAAAGCCGTCTGGGACAAAATGTGTTACACAAAGTGCTTGCCGAGCCAGCTTGTTATCCTTGTAAAGGCTCTAATTCTGGAAAATTATCTGATCTACGCAAGATTGAGGAGTGATCCTTGTCCACACAGGCACACAGTGGTGTTGATGGATGGTGGTCATAACTCGACCGTCCAAGACACTCTCTGTAAATTATCCAGAGAACAGACAGAGATGGGTGTTAATTTGACACCATTGTTTGACTTTTTGTTCCAAGGCCTTCAGTGACCACACACATACTTTGTTCCAGGGCTTTGAATGGAACCTTAATGCTTTTTGAGTACTTACCGAAATGTGTCCGTAGCATCGAGTACTGAGTAGTTGGCATTGAATGCATGGTCAAATTCTTAGGTTGTTTAGTTTCTTTGATCAGATCTTTGTCTAAATAAACTTTGGATAACCTTTTCTTTAGACAAAAGTATTTATTTAACACTTCTCCATAGAGCAGTTTTACATATTTTGGTAAATTTAAAATAAATGGGTTAAATATGCCTCAAGTCCTAAAACTATTAAGTTATCAAAAAGGTATTGTACTGAAACTTCACTGGAAAATGATTGATAGGTATCTCCCACGCTATTCAGTTTCTCAGTAGTTGTGTACAGAACAGTGAGGTGGATCGCAGCTTTACCCACTTATCACCCGGTGATACACAAAAGTAGATTAATGGAGATTTGGGTTGAAATTCCCTGCACTGTCTGTGAATGCTGATACCTTGGTTTTATTGTAAAAGCTAGACTGACCTCAATTTGTCAGGAAAAATGATTGATTTTCAGTGTCCACTTGCAAATTGTAGGTATTGCTGTGCTGGGGTATTGACTTTGATTTATTGTTCTGCCTTTCAATCAAATTGCATTGCAGGGCTGTGTCCATGTGTTCGGTAAATGGAAAGATCACAATGAGGATTATTATCATTATTTTGCCGGAGTTCATTCTTTTAATAGGTGTTTTACATAAGGACAGTTGGTCCTGTGTTTGGTGTGTTGATGTCTTTTCGTATCTAACTTCAAACTTTCCATCTGTCTGTCTTCTGTTTGTCTTTCCAGACGAAGACTCATCTCTCAGCGCTCTTCGCTTGAAACACTAGAGGACATTGAGGAGAATGCTCCTCTGCGCAGGTAGTAAACTGCACAGAAATACCGTTCACATTGTCTGCTAAAGTATTTTGTGTCTAAACTGAGATATTCTACTCACTGTATGTATCTTGGACTGGGACAGTTTCTCTGTTTTTTGAGGTATTGATGTTTAGTGTTTGTTTTACATTTTAGATGCCGAACCCTATCGGGTTCACCCCGACCAAAGAGCTTCAAGAAGATCCACTTCATAAAGAACTTGAGGCAACATGATATGCGCAATGGAAGGTATGAAGGCAAACATCGCCATCCATTAGTCAATACAATCCTCAGTGGATAATGGCAGGCTGCCCCAGTCATTGAACTGCAGTGTGGATGTTTCTCACATTACAAGCCACACCGTAGGCAAGCAGGCCTGGCCCATTCACTGCATGTCATTTTGAATTATAAATGAAATGTAATCAATTGAGAATCCCATCCATTCACACAGAGTATAATCTGATAGAATTTAATTTTGACCTTATTTGATCACTGTTTAAATTTTTTTGAAGCAAACTATGAAATCACTAATAAAACTAAATCACATATAATTGGGTCACAGTTTACATAAGCATGTATGCAGAACACTAATCCCTAAATAAATATATATATATATATATATATATATATATATATATATATATATATATATATATATATATATATATATATATATATATATATATATATAAAAACATTTGGCACAGTGGTGTTAATGTTGATGTTTGACTGGGTGTGCAGATTGTAACCAGAGAAAAGATGGTTGTTTAATCTAGGCCAGGAGACCCGAGAGTGTTTACTGCTCTGGTGATTTCCATCATTATCAATATCACGTTCTTTGGATGTTAAATCTAATTCAGTTAACTGCTGTGAGTCTAGTTCTGGTGCTTTCTGAAAAAATATTTTTTCTGCTGAATTGTTTTTTTTGAAAGCATAGACTGTTAGTACAGTATCTCTTGTTTAGTAAACCAGTGTGCCATCTTGATAAGTTCCTCCTGTTAAATTAGGTCTCCTGATAGGTAGAGTTGTTTTTCCTCAGCTGATGTTGGAACAACTGTTAGCTGGATTTTCCACACTATTGAGAACTGCCTGTTGATTAACTGATGCTTGTCATGACTCACCGTGTTGTTTGTGTCCTGATGTTGATTTTTACCTAGTAGTAAGATTCATAATGTATCTATGAGTTGCAGCTATGGCTTTGAGGTTGTTGTAGTGTTACCTAAAGTTGGAGCCATTCTGCCCTGTGTGCTGCTGACATCTGGTCACAACACATCTGATTGGATATGTATGTTTACACAGGGCAATTTAGTATAAAAAAATATCATTATGTTAATTGAAGTTAACTTATAACAAAAATGCATCATTGTTGCCCCCAAATCACTGTATACATGCTACATGTGCTACCACAACAGAAAAAACAACACAAACTCATGTTGAAGTTTCAGCTCATTCTCTTCATTCTTATTTTTACTGCACACTCTCTCCAGCTTTAACGTGTGGATCTTGTCAGATAGATATTGATTAGCTTGTTTATCATTTTTTGTTTTTATAGGATAGTCCTTATCAGTGGCAGAAGATCCTTCTATAGTGTATTTTCTGTCCTGCCCTATCGAGATTGTAGCCAAGCAGGGTATGTATCCTACAGCATGCCGAACTCTGTAACCTCCTCCAGCCTGTGCTCCCTCTTTCCCTTTGTTTTCTCATCCCTCTTTTTCTGTGGATGTACTCTCCTCTGACTGGTGCATACATTTCTATGGGTTGGTTTTGGTGGTTCCTTTTTTACCATTAAGGTTTGATAAATAAATAAACAGCAGGCTCAAATGAGCTTCAAAGGTTTTATTTTGTATATATCTAGACTATGTTGTTGCCCAGTGCTTGTTGCTTGTATTGCTTTTCCTATAATGGCTCTGGCGGCTTTTAGCCACTCTTACGTTTTGTTTAAGTCAACCCATTTTTGTCTGTTGCAACTGTCTCTGGCTTTGCTGTTTAGCATTTAATACTCACCTTTCCCGGGGGTTCCTGTTCTTTACAGATTTGGAACTTTAACTCAGACTGGAGTTTCTGCTGCCTGCCCTGCAGACAGTTATGACAGTTCATAATTAACCACTTTTGTTTCATCTTTGCCTTGTTTTAGGGTTTTACATTTCTTGGTGCTAGAACAGAAGACCTTTCTGGCTTATCTGTAGACGATGCTTGTTTCTTTTTTTTTCTTCTTTTTTTTAAAGCAATGCAAGGCAAGGCTCTATGTAATGGGAACCCACCTGGCTTGCATGGGGATAGCTCTGGAACGGCCTTGGTTCTGACTCCCACCAGTCACATGACAACGGTGTGTTTTGGAGGAAGTGAAAGAGAAAGGGGGACAGATAAACGCCAGAGAATACAATGCACAGAAAGAAAAGCTTCACACTGGGGCTTAGTGAAGAGCATAGAAAGCTCAATCCATTTGTGGAATTTCCAAAGCCAGCCAATCAGTGCAAGGTCAAGGGTTAATAAACCCCCAGGGCTATCCAATATACACATTTGACTGCTCATTGCTGCTAATTGACAGTTTACTGACTTTGGCTCAGTCAAGTGTTGTAACTGCAAAACAACATTGTATTAGACGACTGGGCCCAAACGGCTGTTTGCATGTAGTTTCTTTCTTCTGTCTCTCTGTCTTTATTCTCATTATAATTACCTCCCCATAAACAAAAAAAAAAAACAGCCCGGTATGATCCTTCAAACTAAAGGGGACATAATATGAGAACAATTTTCCTACAGTACAACAGTAACTAATTAAATTCAAAGGACAAATGGTTTGACATTTTGGGAAATACACTTCCATGAAAACATTGACACCACTCTTATACCGGTCTATGTGAGGGACTATTTCTTGGACGTATGTAGTGACTTCTCTCACTATGACGACAAGGTTATTCCTACCGACTTAAACAAAATAGTCGAGTCTTCATGCTAAACTAAGCTAACAGGCTGCTGGCTCCAGCTTCATATTTTTCCTTCTGACATAAGAGTAGTATCAGTCTTTTTGGCAAGAAAGCAAATAGCCATTTTTCTCCAAAATGTCGAACTATTTCTCTAAAGGAATGAAAACATTAAACTATGCTGACTAAAAGACTGTTTAAATGGGCATCTGTTTATGGGGCGTCAATGTCTCTTGACATCTAGATGGTTCTGATTCAAACCCCGCTAGGGACGACTGGCTTTTCTGTGTGGACTTTGCATGCTCTTGCTGTTTTGGCATGGTTTTCCTCATTTACTACAGTTCCGCTGACCCTAAAAGACATGCATGTTAGGTAATGCTCCTGGCATTGGAGTGTAGTGGAAGACTGGGATAAAAAGTTAAATGGTTCAAATGCAGTGCATAACATTTCTCACAGGGATAATAAAGTATAATTTACTGATGCTCATAAGTTTAGTGTAATGGGTGAAGCTTGGGCAAGACTGCGGAAGAATATTATTACAGGCCAGTCAAGCCAACTTTAAACGGTTTGTGAGCTGTTAAGTATTTGGTAGTAAAGTAACTGGCAAGAGTCAAGAATCTTTTAGTCATGTTCATGTATATGCTTTTTTCACTTAATGCTAGCTTTAGAAACATTTGGCAGGGCATGATGAGCACTTTGCATATATTATAACCCTACTAACATACAGATGTTTGAAGCCTGTGATTCCTATCCATGCATGTTGCTAAGCAATGTCAGCTTTTTAAAAATAATTTCCTTTCATTTCTCCTTACTCTCAGCAGACTGAAGCGCAACTATTTATTTATCTGGATTGCTTATTAGAAAAGCTCTTTCCAAAGAAAGCTTTCAGTCTCCTTTGTTTCCCCCTTTTTATTTAATCTTCACTTTTCTGTTAGACGTCTGCTGCCTGGGGATCTCAATGCTCCGTGATGCATCTGTTAACATTGTGTCCTGACATGCCAGTCTTCCAAATAACACTGTTTTCATTATAACAGATTGGCCACACATGTCACCAAAACACTGGGAGAGTCATGCAAAGGCCCACTGTGTAATTTCTTCTATTTATCTGGGCACATTTTAAAGAGAAAGCATGACCGAGCTAGGGAAGATAAGGGAGGAGCAGAAAAACAAGACAGTGTTACAATTTAATGTCTGCTGTCTGCTGACTCAATGTAAAAAATTAAGCTAAAATAAGGCTGAAGTTAATATTACACAAACACAGGTTGATATTTGGCTATCTTTGTCTTGTCTTGTTTTGACAGGAAAGCAAGTCTAAGACATTTCAGCAATTAAAAACATCTCAGTCTGTAGTTTGGCAATATTATTGCAGTACCTGTTTAAAATGTGCCCGTTTAAAACGTGCCCGTTCAAAATTTGCCTGTTGGAACAGGCCGATTGCTTGGCCTCCTGTATTGCTGCTTGCAGCTTTCTCCAGAACCATTTTCCCCAAATAACTTACAGAAGGCTCTCATAGCACTTAATATGCAACTCAGCCGTATACTACTGACTTCCTTTGTACTTCTACTTTAGAGGAAAACATTGTACTACTAAATGTACCTGACAGAAATGTTAGCGCTTATGTTGCAGATTCAGATTTTACTCACATAATATCACAATTAAAATACGATGAATTATTATTTATTCATTACCATCCAGCATTATATTAAAGTTGAAAGCTTCACCTTGAACAGACGCTCATTAAATTTAAGTAGCCTACATTGTGCTGATAATGCCTCTCTTTTCACTTTCAGTAGGCTAAATATTTAAATGCAGGATTTGTACTGTGCAGTCTAAGGCGATTTTACCATATGGATAGGTAGGTAGGTAGGCGATTGCCTGGGGCACCAGGAAATTGAGCAGTGTGATTTATTTATTTATTAATAAAACACAACCGGGGACACCTGACAATTGGGCGTGGATCAGCTACGGCTCATAAAGAGATTTGGCGTGTCGCCTATTTTTTCCGCGTAGCCATCACCCATCCATTTAGTAGCCACACTGCCAAACAGCCGGGCATACTCACTCACTCTCTCACTCACTCACTCACTCACTCACTCACTCTCTCACACACACATGGTGTATTTTAGTGTTTAGTTTGCTGCTATGATTGATGTTGTGGTTTTAATCATACTTTTCTCAACACTAGCCATATATATATTTCTCAACACTAAAATGCCATTTTATATAAATTGTGCATGTGATTGCCCCAGTCTACGGTTTCATCTCAGCAGCAGACATTAAATAGAAAAATATTCGGCCAATCCATCGTAGAGATGTAGAGGTGAGCTAGAACAGGCCTCAGCGATAAGGTTAAGGAAAGGGATTAAAGTTAAAAGAAGCTGTAGGAAGGTTTCTATGTATGTTGAAAGCTCTAAAGGTGTTGTGCTTATTAGGGATGTCAAGCTGGAAGTAGGAGGGCGTCAGCGGCACCCATCAGGAGGCGTCAGTGCCAAGGAGATGGTGATCGGGCTGGAGGGTGTGGAGTTAGGAGCTGATGGAAAGGTAAGATGCCAGCAGAAATAGGCTGTGTGGAGGATTTTAATCACCTTACCATTATTGACAACAAGATAAATATAAGACCATACTTGCTAGTTACTTACTGCTATTCAAAAAAAGACCAGTTCAGACATAATAAACAAAAAAATGTAGTAAATCACCACCGTTTTTAGCATATTTAAAGCAGGATTTTGACACATAGCACGAAACCCCAGTTGTAATTACATTGCATTACATCACATTATGCATTCCGTTTAGGCAAGTCCGTTCCAGGCTCCTGTTATTGTGCATGCTGGCTTACTAGTATAGTATACTGGGACACTTAATGAAACCTACCACCCTAAATGATATTGGTAACACCTGGGGATTTTCCTGCTTTGACAAAATGCTTCTGTGAAAAATATATATTATACCTGTTCACCCTGTTAGATTATAGGAGTGCAAACTTTTTTAGGCTTTTGTGAAACATTGTAACTACACCTGTGTCTGCAGACGGTGTCTTACACCCAGTTCCTGTTTCCCACTAACTCGCTTGGTGGTCGAAGAAACACCATCGACTCCACCTCATCCTTCTCTCAGTCTCGTTACGCCAGCCATAGAAGCCTCAGTTTGGGCCGAGCCAACAGCAACCAGAGCAGCATAGACACAGGTCAGTCGCCTGCCAACAAGTACTTACCTTATTCATTATGAATGTTGTGTATTCCTCACCCTCAGTTTTTTTCCTCCATTATCCAGTGTATTTTTATTGGAAAAGTGCAAGTGCAAATGTTAACTTCTGGCTCAACCTCTGTTGTGTTTGTGCTCGTGGCAGGGAATGATTTGGGGGACTTCCGCGAGTACGACCCCAATCTGCTGGATGACCCGCAGTGGCCTTGCGGAAAACACAAGAGAGTCCTCATTTTCCCTTCCTACATGGTGAGAAAGTACTCTAGCTGCGTCTAACACATCATCACTACCACCACCACACACAACAATAGCGACAGCAACTGCAACCTTGTCCTCTTGAGAGCAGAATGGAGAAGTTGTTGGCATAATTCGCTGAAACAGACCCACCTCTGTTTTGACATGTTTTTCTGAAATGTCTTACAATATCTCACTGTTAAAGCCTTTTTTTTTCTCCAATGGTTATTTGTGTCACCTTTTTGTTCTCAGTCCTCCCACCACAACTAAGAACAATAACACACCGGAAAGATTTGTCTGCCTTGTCTGACAGTCTCTTTCTTAGAAGTCCTGAATTTTATCAGCTGTTTTTTTTAAAAGAGCCAGAAGGATGTTTCAGATGGTTTTAATCAGCAAGGTCGCTGGCCCAGACTCTCTCCCACCTTCTGGGACCTGAATGAACATACATACTTTATCCCAGTATAGTGGGCAGTAGCTATTAAGCAGCCACTTCACCAGAGCAACAGTTTGTGTAGTGTTTGTACCTCAGCACTAATCACTCTTGTACTTTTCCGGAAAAGAACGGATGTTTTATTGTGGTGGGAAGAGGGGGAAAAAAAACCTGACTAGACTCCAACCTCATTCTTTCCTGGGCTCTGTTTTTGTTACAGAGACTGGCAGAATACACAACAAGGCCTGCCAAAGTTGAAATGTTAAGTCAAGGCCATGCTATGTGTTTTGTTTTTTCTTCCCTTCCTTCAATTACAAAACCCAGAGTCACACAACAATGGCTATTGTGTTTACTACAGGAATAGAGCGAGTAAAGTCTCAGCATTTCGCAGGTTAAACGCAGGCTGCTTAGAAGACATGACTCTGATTGAACTTTCAAGCTTGGGTTAATTATAGTTTTTATACTCTGCATGCAATTGAGAAAGCTGACATATGTATGACATAGAATGTGAAGCATGGAAAAAAAGTCTTTTTAAATGTGGTAAAAAAAACATGTAGTGGCTTGTTGATTTGTGTAATAGTATCCTCACTTTAAAAACATAATAATGTAGTGACATAAGTTAGCTTGAGACATGGTCACAGTAGAGTGTATTTTCTGTCATGCAAACTCAGTGCTGTTCAGCTTTATGTTCATTTCTCGGGGCTACGACCAACGATAAGCATTCGTTCTCCTTCATGGTTCATAATCAGTAGCGTGGTGTTCAGGGTGGATGCCATTATTCACACTCCATGCGTTGCCTGTAATGCCATACATGCATATTGAGATATGTTTAGTACCACTGCAGAGTATGTCACTTGTAGTCAGTGGACCCTTCATTATAGGATTTTTTAAATTTGTTTTACAACTTTAGTGTTATTTTTGTATGTTTCGCATCATCTATTAGCTAGAAAAACCCTGTATTTACCATAGTAGAGGAGCAACAATTTATTGTATTGTCGATTTAATCTGCAGGTTATCTTAATTAATCGTTTCATCTATGAAATGTCAAAAAATAATGAAAAATGCCTAATAGAATTTTCTAGAGCCCAGGGTGATGTCTTCAAATAGCTTTGAACAACAGTCCAAAACCCAAAGGTATTTTATTTACTGCCAAATGTGACAAAGCAAAGCAGCAAATTCTCATATTTTTAAAACTGGAACCAGCGAATGTTTGGCACCTTTGCTTGAAAAATGACTGAAATGATAAATTGAGTTGCCGGTTAACTTTCTTGTAATCATTTCAGCTCTACACCAAAGTAATTGCTCAGATCTGAGAACACAGCGACAATGCTACAGCAAAGTCTGACTGGGAAAGAAACACCAAGGGACGGATGATCAGATAGTTTGTAAACAATACTACACTTAGTTATTATTTTTTTTAAATATTATTTTTTGTGGTGCATTTTCAATGAAATTTGGATATAAAACAAATGAAACAAAAATGCAATTTATTACATAGTTGAATCACAGTAACACTCAATCAGTTGGGTAAGGTGTATGTATCATATCAATATGCCAGTGTGTGTACATATGTGGCAGGGTGAATTAATGAATAGAACAAGCCAAATAACGTGTTTTAGGTAATCTGGCTAAAGTGTTGGTGGAATGCAGCCAAAATGTGGGTAATAATCCTGCATGCACAGTTACGGCGAGCATGGTACTGTAGGGCAAAGTTTAACCAAGATGTTGGTAATGGGTGTTTACAAAGGCCATTTTGGATAATTTTAATTATTGTTACAGTTAAGGTAATATTGCTTGTTTCTTGCCCTGCCTGACTTCCTTTTAGCACTGTTCCCCTGTTCCTGGATCTTAGGAATTATATTGGTGAATGCTGGCGAATGTTATTACTAAGGAATGACAGCCAAGTTGACAGAAATAAGATCCATTTTAGAATAAATTATAATTATCCTGCACATCTAGCAGTTAAGATTTGTTTTGCCTCTAAAACAGCTTAAATTTGAGCTGTGGATTCAGCACATTGCTAGAAATGTACTTTGCCTTACAGGGGTCATTATACTATATTAATGTGACTCACCCACCTGGCACTCAAGGCATGTTATAACAAGCACTAAGGGTTGTTTAATAGAAGCCAGATTAAAGTATGGAAAGCTCGGTCAGCAGTCAAGTATGTTCTGCGTCCTCTAGGTTTTTGAGAAAAAGGATGGCAACAATCTATCTTTTTCTTATCCTTAACAAATCCTATGAAAAGACCAAAAGCAACAATGTGTTAGTCCATCTCTCAATATTTTTCAACATCCATATACGCTGTGTGTGTGACAAGCCCATAAAGCTATATAAAGTTATTTGCTAGAACAGCTGGGCACTGTAGTTCTTAGCAAACGTTACTCAAACAGAAGTAAATCATTATTTTAGTGAGGACTATTTTCAGCAGAGGATTGATACACATTTGGTGTGCTAATGAGTATTTACAGCAGCAGGTTGGTTACGTGGTATTGACTCAAAGTAAACCACAGTGCCCATTTTCATTGTAATGAAGAAACATGTCACCCAAAGGAAACCGTGTGGCTCATTGGTGTTTTTAATAGTGTTTGGACAACAATGGCGCTCTACGGCACAGAAGAATAAGCTACAGTACATCAGGCTAAGGATACACACAGTAGGTGTGTGTTAGTTGGATCAATTCATTGTTGGTTCTGGTCTTTTTAATAGGATTTCTTTGACAATAAGAAAGATAAAAAATATCACCAGACTTTAAGTGACATGAGTAACACCAGGTCTCTGTAAAGCCTCATTGTGAGACAGTGGAATCCAACACTAGTGTGTGATGTTCCAGTCACTCTGCCCAGTGCTGAAAGTGTAGTCATTTTGACACCACCTTTTGGTTTTCCTTTTCAGACTACGGTCATTGAATACGTCAAACCCTCTGACCTCAAGAAGGACATGAACGAAACTTTCAAGGAGAAATTCCCCCACATAAGGCTTACACTCAGCAAGATTAGGAGGTAAAACAGACAGAAGTGTATAAAATGTGTCATATTAAGCAAGTGTTAAAACTGTACCATGTTTAATTAAGATCAACTGTTTATTTCTCCCTTTCTTTTCTTAATTCCCTGCTGTTTCGCCTCCCTGCAGCTTGAAAAGGGAGATAAAAAAGTTGGCCTTGGATGAATGTGGTTACGAGGAACCGACGGTGGCCATGGCATTCGTCTACTTTGAAAAACTTGTGCTTCAAGGCAAACTAAACAAGCAGAATCGTAAACTCTGCGCTGGAGCTTGTGTCCTACTGGCGGCCAAGATTGGTGGCGATCTCAAGAAACACGAGGTCAAGCTCCTGATAGACGTAAGTGTCCTGACTCACACTTCCAAAATCCTACTTTGATGATGATTTGTGTTGCACCAGATTAAAGGGTCAGTTCGCTCAACTTAAAGTCAACAAATCAGACATAGTGAAAACTGTTTGCAGTGAAGTCCGTATATTAAAGATTTCTTTTCAAAAGTAAATTTTCGGTGCTGTGAGCGCCACAAACAAAATGTCCCTGGGTTTGGCAGCAGACGTCTCAACAGCGTCAAGATACAGCCAAAACCATTTGCATGACTAGATAACACTAGGGGTAAGGGAAGTGACCATTTAAATGTCAGGTCTCAAATAAGATTTTGCTGAAATTGCTTTGCACAAAAAAAAATTAAGAAAATGTATTCTCAAATAAATAAAGCTGTCTGTCACATCCAACAGTAATGTCACAGAGTCCACAGCAAAGGGAGAACCACTGGAGGCCAGATAAAAATCTGATTTTCAGTGAGTGTTAAGTTATTCCTTGAAAATAAATTGGTCAAAATTGATGCGCCAGATGTTGAGATATCCTAATTCTTTGTTTCTAATAGGGGTCAAGCTCCAAAAGTGCAGGCTCCTAAAATTCCCATAATGCCGCCTCCAGTATGTATCAGTTTGAAGAGCTAACTCTGAGCTAACTCTGATGACCTCATGAGGGTTATTTTGACTTTAGAAAGCTCCTTCTACAGCACGAAAGATATTATGAATTTGACCTAATGATTTCTGCAGAACTGGCAAACGCAACACAATTTAGTATTATATTAGATATATATTATCTAACTTTTATTTTACCAGGGAAAAAAATCACATTGAGATTAAAATCTCTTTTACAAGTGAGCCCTGGCCAAGAAGGCCGCACATAAAAATACACTTTAACATACAACAAATAACAGACAGACAGGGATGGACAGCAATAAGAAATAAAAACAGAAAATCACATTTTAAAAACAAGCGCAAACATATTGGTATATTTGATGTAGGTAGGACTTGAATTCAGTATGTGAAATAAAAACCTGCATTTTTAGCTGATTTTGTAACTCATTCCATGAAGTTGGAGCACTGTAACAAAAAGCAGTTTTTCCAAACTCTGTTTTTAGTTTGTGGAACATCATACAGTATCATCAGTATACATCTACTTGATCTTAGATTGTGTTCAGATCTACTAGATGTTAAGAGTGTAGTTAAATATGGAGTATGTCCAGTTATTGATTTGTACACAAAGGTCAACCAATGTTTGAGCCTTCTTGTGTTGAGTGAGGGCCAACCTACCATTTCAATACACAGCGATGGGTAGAGTACTTTGCATGGGTTATAAATCTCAGTGCTGAATGATACACAGAATCCAAAGACTTCAACAGGGACTTTGTGGAGTGTCTGTAAAACACATCTCCATAGTCTAAAATTGGCAAGAAGGTAGATTCAACCAACTTTTTCTTGACTTTCTGTGTGAAGCAGGAACTGTTTCTGAAGTAAAAGCCTAATGTCTTTCTCCAATATAAATCCCAGGTATTTGTATGAGGGAACTAATTCTATTGGCCTGCTCTGTAATGTGTGGAGATGAGGCAGGGAAAGTCCATGCTTACGGATTCTGTTAAAAAACATATATTTAGTTTTTCTTATCATTAAGAACTAGCTTTAATGCATGTAAATTGAGCTGGATATATTCAAATGCTTTTTGTAGCTTTAAAATTGTCTCAGCAGGTGATTTTGCCGAACAGTAGATAATGGTATCATCAGCATACATGTGTATATTGGCATTCATAACATATTCACTGAGGTTATTAATATATATTGTAAAAAGCAAGGGCCCCAAAATAGAGCCCTGTGGTACACCAGAGTTAACAGTAAGTTTCTCAGACATTTAGACATTTAGAAGTACACGTTGACATCTGTTATTTAAATAGCTACTGACCCAACCAATAGCAGCATCAGAGAGGCCAATGCAAGCCAACCGTGATAATAAGATAACATGATTGACTGTATCAAAGGCCTTTGTTAAATCAATAAATAACGCAGCACATGATTTACGATCATCTAAAGCACTAATTATATCATTAAGTACTTCCATAGTGGCGGTGGGAGTACTATGATTTTTTTCTAAAGCCAGATAGAATATTATTATTATTATTATTATTATTATTATTATTATTATTATTAACTATAAACTGTTTTAGTTGCTCACTGACGATAGATTCCAAAATCTTAGCTATCACTGATAATTTAGATATTGGACGGTAATTGTCCAAATTAGAAGGGTCACCACCTTTCAACATTGGTAGAACCAGAGCAGATTTCCAATGTTCAGGAACAATATTCTGTTCCAGAGATAAATTAAAAATATATGTCAAAGGGTCAGCAATGATTTCTGCTGCACATTTTAAAAACATACCTTCAATCTCATCAGGCCCTGCAGATTTAAGAGTATCCAGTTTTTTCAGGGTCATTAAGACCTCATGACTCGTAATAGGCGTAAAATTGAATCTATGACTATAATAACATTCAAAAGATTTTGATCAGAAGATCCATTGAATATAGATCCAGCTGACACAAAATGCTTGTTAAAGCAATTTACCATCTAAGTTCTGTCGGTTATTTGCCTTTCATTTATTGTTAATTGGTTCGGGAAACCACTAGATGATTGAGTAGGGGACAAAGACTTAATGGTTTTGAAAAACTTGGTTGGGTTATTTAAATTTCTTGTTGTTTCATTAAGATAAAACTCAGATTTCACCTTGCGAACTAGGGCTGTGCATCTATTTCTCAGGGTTCTAAAAACCACCCTGTCCTGCTCTGGCCCAGGCTGAATTCCTTTTATGAACAATTCCTCAGTGAACCAAGGATTATCGTGGCCCTTCACTCTAAATTTCTTAATTGGTGCATGTTTATTCATCACCTTTAAAAAATATTGTATGGAAATACTGCCATGCAGAATTCACATTGGGTATTAAAACCAATTTATCCCAGTCACATGCAGACACATCATGCAAAAAACCTTGAATATCAAAGTTCTTAAAACTCCTTTTTTTAATAATTCTAGGTTTTACTTTTGGAATCTTACAATTTCGTATAGCTGCTACAGCACAGTGATCACTGACGTCATCTGGAAAAATTCCTATGTGGGTGAATTTATGGGGTTTATTTGTTAGAATGACATCAATACGAGTGGATTTGCTTGGGTTAAGATTAGGTCTTGTAGGTGTGTCTATGATTTGAGTTAAGTTCACTGAATCACAATATTCTTTAAATTGGTTTGACACTGGTGACAACCAATCCCAGTTTAAAATCACCCAGCAGTAAGAGTTATTTTACTTGAGCTAACACTGATGACAATGAGGTGAGAGTGTCATTAACAGCTGAGGGTGGTCTATAACAGCCAACAATATTCAGATAACAATCATTTCCATAGTGTAAATCAATGGCTAATAACTCAAACTGTTTTGGGATGGACAATGACTTTATAACAGTTGTATGAAATTTTGATTTTATATAGACTGCAACACCTCCTCCCTTACTTTTCCGATCAGAACGAAAACATTGTATCCCTCTATTGCAATATCATTATCTCCAATAGAATTTCTGAGCCAGGTCTCAGACAGGACCAGTACTTGGTCTAACTTAGGCATTGAACTACGAACATTTAAATGCAGGACACCAAGGCCAGACCTATCTGAAAATTCCAGCAGGGTTGAAAGATAATTTCCCACCGGACCAGGATTTGGATTTATATTACCAGCCATCAAAAGCATCAACATTATCAGACATCGCTGCTTTAAGTTTTTTAGTGGGAGATGGTAATCAAATTGTCCATTTTTAAAGTACAAACGTGATTTCTTTTCGCAGAGCATAATGCATTCTGTAGAGTGAGAAGAAAAACAACAGTCAGATTTGCTCTTGGTTCCATTCCAACTGCAATTGGAATCACTTGAAATGATAGATCCGTGCGTGTGTGTTTTGATGGACGATGCAGGGGAAAACGTTCAAAGTTACACGCATTTTTACCTTCGGCACAGCCTGGCCTGACGCTTGGATCGAACATGCAGAAAGCTGCCCATATTAGCAGCGTCGCTCTCCTATTGCCAGCAATGCGGGGAAACGCACAAATGACCAGCAATCAAGCTCAAGGATTTCGGTTCGAAGGCAGCACCTCCGTGGATTAATATCGGGGGTAGGGGCCAGAGACAAGGAGCACCCGCCGCTGATTAAAGGCGAGAAAGCACCACCGACCTCAATGTTGATCCCCTCCACAAGACATATATATATATATATATATATATATATATATATATATATATATATATATATATATTGTTTATACAGCCTATCTAATCCTATCATTTCAACTCTGCTCCCATTTTCTAGTTGGCTTGTAGAGTATGGTGATTGCATCAACAGTAGGTTTGTCAACCATCCAAACAAGAGGCATCTCCTTTTGTCCAAATCGTCTGCGCCAGTCCTCATGAAATGCTGGTTAAAAATGAGGGATTGTAGTGAGAGGCATTTAGGAATACAGCATCGCACGTATCTATTATTTAATCTTAACTCTTTTTTTTCTGGCAGAAACTGGAAGAGAGGTTCAGAGTGAACCGCAGAGAGCTGATAGCATTCGAGTTCCCGGTGCTGGTGGCGTTAGAGTTCAACCTGCACCTGCCAGAACATGAGATCATGCCCCACTACAGACGCCTGCTGCAGACCTCCTAGCATTAGTGACCCATCAGGAGGATGACCACCAGGTTCTCCTTCTGATCCTCTGCTTCCCACCGTATCCATCCTCGTCCACATCTGGCAGCCCTAAGGAACCGCTGGCTGTCACTCAACTACAGCCGACAACGCTCTCCTTCCTCTCAGAGACCTGAAATCAGCCATTGTTTGACTGAAAAAAAAAAAAAGGGTTCAACCGTCAAACAAGTTGTTTTTCTAGTTTGCATGTTTTCACGTCTTCATCTTCACTTTGTGTATCTTAGAGCTCTCTTGTTGATTAAGAGAGCTTTTCCTTTTTGAATCTGATGGTGAACTTTTTTTCCGCAGTTAAGGCAAACGAATGATTGTAACATTGTTTAACATCTCTTTTCATTAATCTCCCACTTGTAAACTTTGGTATGATGGGTTGCCTCCTGATCTGCATACAATTTAAACAAAAGCCTTTTAAGTGGCTGGTTTTGGCTGGACTTCCTCAGAGTGACTCATCTTTTCGCAAGTCATCATCTTAAAAGTGCACTTTTGGATATTGGGAGACATAGGGGGAAGGCAGGCATTCTTTTTAGAGTTTTAATAAGATTTGGAACCTACCTTGAAAAATAAGCTGTGTTCATAAACACCACACATAAGTCATTTGAATGGACCTTTTGAATTGTTTTTCTCTCTTATGGTTTACTCACAATTTTCTAGCCACAACTATCCGCATGAAATGTAATGATTGTTTGCATACAGGTACGTGCAGACAAGATGGGACTTCCTATTTTCACTGAAGTATTCCATTCATTTTTTTACCAGTCATATGCTTGCTATGGACTTACAGAGACTAGACCCACTTTTATCAGTGTCGAATTTCTTGTGCTCTATGTTAGAGTGTATTGCTAGCACATTTACGGTGCTATCAGGAAGGTAGTTTTGAAAAGGTGTTCATGAGTGCAAAAATGCCATTGAACTGGGTCAGGATTAGCAGCAGAGTGGCAGCAGGGTGCTCTAGTGTTGAGAGAAAATGTCATGGGCTAAGACCCTGTGCCAGTAACTATCCTTCCTGCTTTAAGTGTCCTTGAGCAAGGCACTGAGTTCCTTCAGGCTTCAGGGACACTTTAGCTGACCTGACCTTTGACCTCTCTGAGGAGAAAAACTCTAAACAAGATCCAAACAGAGATAAATGACGGATCAAACATTTGCATATAACTAACTGAATCAGCAGTTGTTGATTTGAAATCTAAGTTGTTAAAAAAGAAGAAGAATGTGACCAATTAAAAAAAGTATTGTTAAATTCATTTGGCATGTATCTCAACCTGATTTTCTTTTTTTATTACCTTGAAAATTGTCTCACACAATACCACAGAGTATTGAGGGAAAAAAAGGTATTTAATGCTGCTCCAAGTATTGATGGTATTTGAGCTGAAATGATCACAACATTAAACCAAATTGTAATGAAAAAAAGCATGGATTATGCTGATTTAAGGTGAACCCATACTGAGCTTATTTCTGTTTGCAAGCCTAAAGATTTGACTATGAGATGCACACTAAAGACTCATGGGCGACACCTGTGTATGTTTGTAAATAAATTGCTTTGCTTGTTCAATCAAAACAAGACCCTGGATGTGTTTTAATCTAGTGTGTATTGAGTGAACAGAAACTGTACTTTTTGCTTTAATTCCCCCTGTCCCGCCCCATTAACTTTGTATACAGCCTCTACAATTCACCTCGCATTCTGTGTCAACACAGTTAAATCCCCTAAAAAATTCAAATCAAAATCTGAAGTGCTTCACTCCTCTGAACTGAACTGGGTGTGGTTAGAAATGTGATTTGTTGCACCTGAGAGCACACCCAACAGTGATGTCACAGGGTCCCGAAGTACCCCATAGTGCTTCTTTAGGCTTTTTCTGTGTTTTTAAGGGCTGCTCAGTGTGGGTGGTGTCACAGCTACAGTGCAGAGGAGAGAACATTGTCTTAAAACTTCTGTTTAACTTGCTCTCACAGCCACAATTCTCATACACCATTTATACGTCAAAACGCAGATACACTTGTCTACTTTCAGCCAATGTGCTCATTTAAGCAATAGGACTTATATATTTGGCTCAGTGAGCCTCCAAATGACGAGCCACAAGCGTTGCTTTATTGACAGCCCTTCTTAAACATCCTCAACATTTCTGGACGAAAGCACAGAGTACCAGTTTTTCAATGGGAAGTTTACTATACTATGACTTTTTAATCACTTTTCTCAACATATACTTTGACTTTTTTCGACATGCCATACTATGACTTTTTTTATATACTATGCTATCAGTGTTTTCAACATAAGTACTCTTGTGGAACAGTGGCTCAGTGGCACTGCTCCAACAAGCAATCAGCATGTTGTCAGTTAGTTAGCTTAGGGTGATAAGACTATGATTGAAAGACAGAAGGTTGAGTGTTCAAATCTTATAGGGTGCAATTAGTATCAAGACCTACTTTAAGAATTTAAATAGATGAAGAGAAAAGTTGTAAGAGACTGGTCTAAAGGTTGTGTTCCAGTCCAGTCTCTTTCCCAACTGGTTGTTTTGGAGAGATGAATGCACTTTTCAACATACTATACCATTACTCTTTTCCTACATTGTTTCGACATACTATACAATGACTTTTTTCCCCCACTTTTTTCAACATACAATACTATACTATGACTTTTAATCACTTTTTTCGACATACTATACAATGACTTCTTTCACTTTTTTGATTTACTATACTATGACTATTTTCGACATACTATACTATGACTTTTTCATCACATCTTTCGACATGCTATACTATTACTTTTTTCAACGTACTATACTATGACTTTTTTGGACATTTACTATGACTTTTTTATCCCTTTTTACGACATACTATACTATGACTTTTTATCACTTTATTCAACATACTACACTACGACTTTTTTATCACTTTTTTCAACATACTATACAATTGCTTTTTTCACTTTTTTTTCACTACTATACTGACTTTTTCCTCACGTTTTTCGACATGCTATATATGACTTTTTATCACTTTTTTCGACATACTATACTACGATTGTTTTTTAGACATACTATACTATGACTTTTTCACTTTTTCGACATGCTATATATGACTTTTTATCACTTTTTTTGACATACAATACTATGACTTTTTTTAGACATACTATACTATGACTTTTTTATCACTTTTTTCAACATACTATACTATGACTTTTTATCACTTTTTTCGACATACAATACTATGACTTTTTTTTAGACATACTATACTATGACTTTTTTATCACTTTTTTCGACATACAATACTATGACTTTTTTTTAGACATACTATACTATGACTTTTTATCACTTTTTTCAACATACTATACTATGACTTTTTATCACTTTTATGAAATACTATACTATGACTTTTTTATCACTTTTTTCAACATACTATATCACTTTTTTTTCGACATACTATACTGACTTTTTTATCACTTTTTTCAACATACTATACAATTGCTTTTTTCACTTTTTTTGATTTACTATACTATGACTTTTTTTGACATGTACTATACTATGACTTTTTCCTCACGTTTTTCAACATGCTATATATGACTTTTTTTGACATGTACTATACTATGACTTTTTCCTCACGTTTTTCAACATGCTATATATGACTTTTTATCACTTTTTTTCGACATACTACACCATGACTTTTTTAGACACACTATACTATGACTTTTTATCACTTTTATGAAATACTATACTAGGACTTTTTATCACTTTTTTCAACATACTATACTATGACTTTTTATCACTTTTTTCAACATACTATAAATTACTTTTTATCACTTTATTCTACATACTGTACTCTGACTTTTTTCACTTTTTCAACGTACTATACTATGACTTTTTTATCACTTTTGTCGACATACTATACTATACCATACTATGACTTTTTTGGACATTTACTATGACTTTTTTTATCACTTATTTCAACATGCTATACTATGACTTTTTTCAACATACTATAATATGACTTTTTATCACTTAATTCGGTATGCTACACTATGACTTTTTTTGACATTTACTATGACTTTTTATCACTTTTATGAAATACTATACTATGACTTTTAATCACTTTTTTCGACATACTACACCATGACTTTTTTTGACATACTGTACTATGACTTTTTATCACTTTTATGAAATACTATACTATGACTTTTCATCACTTTATTCAACATACTACACCATGACTTTTTTGACATACTGTACTATGACTTTTTATTACTTTTTACGACATACTATAAATTACTTTTTATCACTTTATTCTACATATTGTACTCTAACTTTTTTCACTTTTTCAACATACTATACTATGACTTTATCACTTTTTTCGACATACTATACTATGACTTTATATCACTTTTTTTTGCATACGTAACATAAACCTACTATACTATGACTTTTTTATCACTTTTTTCATCCTACTATACTATGACTTTTTTAGACATTACTGACATTACATTACTGACATACTATACTATGACTTTTTTATCACTTTTTTCGACATGCTGTATATGACTTTTTATCACTTTTTTCGACATACAATACTACGACTTTTTTTTAGACACACTATACTATGACTTTTTATCACTTTTTTCAACCTACTATACTATGACTTTTTATCACTTTTTTCGACATACTGTACTATGACTTTTTATCACTTTTTTCGAAATACTATACTATGACTTTTTATTACTTTTTACAACATACTATAAATGACTTTTTATCACTTTATTCTACATACTGTACTCTGACTTTTTTCACTTTTTTCGACATACTATACTATGACTTTTTTAATATTTTTTTCAACATACTAAACTATGACTTTTTTCGGCGTACTATACTCTGACTTTTTTATCACTTTTTTTGACATACTATACTATGACTTTTTTGGATATTTACTATGACTTCTTCTTTCTTTGTCGATATACTATACTATGACTTTTTTTATCACTTTTTTGACATACTATACTATGACTAGACAGAGAAAACCCCCCCCAGACTAGCCTGGTCCTGGTCAGACTAGTTTTCACGCTAACTGTAGCTTTACTTGCGGCTGAACCACTGTTCCAATCAATCTGCCAGACTGTAACAGTATTTTCTCTAAAGTCCCTCCCTGAGATTTCATTTCACAGTGCAAGTCAACATTTATCACATTTTGACATGGGCTGCACTTATTGCATACTTAAAATATGAGCTCATAGCTTTTTTCCATCTGACCTAAATGCATAATATTCCACATGCTTTTCAAATGCACTGCACTTATAATGAAGCCAATAATTAACTTTTACCCATGGCTGTAGCCCTGTGAATTGCATTTTCAAAATGTGTTCTCTCTTGAAATATCGATCAAATATGATTAAAAAAAAACAGACATCCAGAAATCTATCTATTAAGATACAAGAGGGGCAAACTGAACCAGCAGTTCTTAAAGTGACTGTCAAGACAGACTTTGCACAATAAGCCCTGCTCTTCTGACCCACATTTATGAAACACCCTTCTGTCTTGCCAATGCATAACTCAGATTTTCAAATTGTCAGGACTCATTATTTCAACATAGTCAAGTTTTGAGTGTAAATTGATTGCACCTGTGGCTCTGATGCAATCTGAGAGGTGAGTTTCTCATCCAGTGGGAACTCTCTTGACACACATCCAACGTAAACAAGGCCCACAGTCACGCCAGTCTCGTGCTGCCATCAAAACAAACAGACCAGGGCCGAGTGTGGACACATGGCATATGTGGCTTAGTCCCCTCCATTGACGGCCTAATTCCCCCTGCACTGCCTCATAAAGGGGTCTATTGACAGCCCTTCCTGAGCCCTGCTCACACACAAGTGACCCTCATTGTGAAAATATGTGTACCACCGTTTGGGGCAAGCTGCAGTCTATTGCCCTTCCCTTTAAAATAACAACATTTTGCTGAAACAGCATTTTTCCCCTTTCCTGTCATACTGTGACTCATCAATTACAGTAATTTGTAAACAAGGAAGTAGTCAACACTGCGGATTGTGTTACATTAAATGCTAATATAATTGGATGGGATATATGCTTGATATCCTTAATCTTGAATTCTGTCCTGTACCAACATTACACGTTTGATTGTATAAATCTTAATTACATTTACATAAAGTACAGGCATGTTTCTGATGAACAGGCTAAGTTAAAATCCAAACTTCTTTCTTCAGTAACTGCAATGTTGTGTTTTAAGTGGTCCATGGTCAGGAGGGGAAAGCACTGCGGGTGGACCTGAAAATCTGATCCTCTGCTCATGTTTGACAAGGCTACCTAATCCCTTTTGTTCCACCCCAAGAGTCCAACTGAACCCACTGTAACTGAAAACCAGTGACGCAAAGCAGGACATTAAACGCTTCTTACACTTATTTATTGATGGATCTAAGTAGATGTGGGGGAGGCCCCAGTGTGAGTTCAAGGACAACTGTGAGAGGGAACACAGGGAAGGGCTAGTGGACATAGAGACAGTAGGACTAGATTTGAACAAAGTACACTCAACAAATGACCCGTCCCAATTTTAACAAATGAATTTCAGAAGCAGATTTGATGTACACAATATTTGATAATGTACCAGTATTGGGAATCATCTTGCACTCATTATAATATTGTAATTAACAGCTTTACTTCAATTCAGTTTTATTTATAGCGTCAAATCATAACAGGATTTATCAGTACACTTTACAGATGTATATCTATAATTTACAAAGACCCAACAATTCCCCTGAGTCTGTTTTCTGAGTAGTTTGGGTAAGTAATTAGTAATTACAAGTTCCCTTACTAGACACTATTTATGAAGGAGTGTGTCGCTGAAATTACCTTGTGGGGTTGTTGATATACCTAAGTGTACAAAACTTTCCTTTTTGGGGGGAATCTTTTCTTGTCTAAACATCAGGGGAAAATGCAACTCTTTTTTTCAATCAAGCTGCATTTTCTGAAATTGGATTAAAATGTTTTGTCACTTTGAGATTTCTGTAACAGGTTAGTTGGGGTGGAATTACTTAATTATTTAGATAACTATGCTTTTTCTGATCCCTTCAATTCAACAAAATGATTGTTATAATTATAGCTCTATCATGAGCTGTATTAGTTACCAGATTACTGACAGATTATTTTCTAACCAGTCCTGTTATCTAAGATTTTTTTTTTTTTCATGGATTGATAATCCAGGGTCACTGTCATTCAGTGGGAGTTCTTTCATAACACATCATCCTAAGTGACTTTGTATGCAGGAGAGTTTCACTTCTCGACCAGGATTTTGATACTTTCACTTTGGTTTGATCTAAAATATTTCTGAAACATTATTTTTTGTATGCTTTAATAGATCATTTGATATTTTAGGAATCATTGGCAAGCAAAATTTAAACATAGCATAAAAAAGGCATTACAATCCATACAGTACTCATGTAAGGAGGGCCATGCGCTTCTTTGATTGGTTTTTAGCCTAAAATGTGGGATTCATGTTATTCAGTTACATTTGTCAGCAAAGACAGCAATTTTAATGCAGTTTCTTTTTCTACTTGTTTTGTTTCTCAAATGTTTTCCACACCTTTTTAAACTAGAACCCCCTTGTGTGCAGTATCTGTGTGTCTATCATAATGAAAGATGGGGACGGGTCAGAGTCTGGTAAGAGGTGAGCCTCACACATCTTACATAATAGGGCCCTCATAACCAGTATATTCTTCCCTACAAACAGCAAAACTGACCTGCAAGTGATTAATATTTTAATCTCTCAGCCAGATTCAAAGAACATTCCCCGCTCTCACAGGGCAGCGGATAAATAAGTCATGAGCTGGAGGTTTGTGTGACAACTGGGCAGGACAGACAGACACAACAACTCACGCTGGGAGGAAGTCCACAGCTCAGGGGTTTGGCAGCCACTTTAAAATGGGATGTGAGTGAGTGATGTGTTTGTGAAGTTTTGATGTAACTATTTGAAAGCTGCAGATTTATAGACCCTGGACAACCAGCTCCATTTAAATGCGTTTGGCATTTATGGCATTTGTAATACTTGCACCCTGCAGAAATGTAATTCACTGAGGCAAGACTGCTTCTCTGCAAGACATAAAAATGAGGTCACTCCCACTAAATTACTGAGAGCATGATGCAGACAGAGCTGCATGAGCAGATTCAGGCGCCACACAGTGGTCAGTCTGAACAACTTTAACTGTGTTGTTTACGCTATTGAAGCATTTGCTGCAATTACTATTATAGATTTTGTTACAAGTCTTCTTCAGGCAGGAGCTGAAAAACATCTGACTTAAAGAATTTTACTTTTTATGTTTAACTGGTACCTTATTCTAGGGTATTATATTAAATAAATTGTACATCTGCAAAAACAAAAACAAATCATTTGGGAAATAACAAGAAGCAGGCTCCACCACATATTTTTACTATTTAATATGTGTTAAAATTGTTAAAAACTAAAGTATTCCTATACTTTTTTCAGTTTTTTCCCCACAATCATATTCTTCAATGCAGAGATGATTTGTCCATGTCAATGCACAGCACTGTTAACAAGCACAATTCTTCGTTATTCATGTTACAACTTTTTCAGTCAGTTGCTCATAAACATTTTTTTTTTTTTTACATTAAACTGATAAACACAATTATTTCTTACATTCCACGAATCGTGGGAAACAAAAAACAAACATAATATCCTGTTCCAATGATGTCACAACCCTATTCAAATTAATCTGGTGGGATCACACCACCTGGATGTGTCATCATCTCGACTAGCTCCAATCTCAGACATGTTGAGGTGCAGCTGAACATGCTGCTGGGTTGATTTTGGTTTCCTTGAAAACAAAGTGATTCCTTTACTTTCAAGGTCACTGGAAGTTTTTCCAAGCAGGTATGCATGGTAACACAATGTTAATAGTTAACTAAATAAAAAAAAGAATAACTTAATTGTGTTGGAATGAAAAACTCAGGACTGTACCATTCAGTCACTCTACAGTATTCTGTCTCAACACAGTAAATTACATACCGTAGGAATACTTCTAAATTAGTCCTGTGGAAGCTATTTACAGTTAAATGTAAAGCTTTGTCTCTTTAATTCTTAATGCAACAAATGTTCTGTTCAGTAACTGCAAAATGTCTCATTTACACTTTAATGTAAAACCATTATTGGCCTGTTATTAGCCTGTTCACCTGGCATTAACATGTATCTTGACTGATGTCACACAGGTTTTTTTTTGTAAAAGCATGCAAACATCTCAAAAGGTCATACATTAACTAGCTCTAAAATGAAATGTTGCACCAGATCATGTAAAAACCTTCCAATGTGAAAATAAAAGAAACAGCAGGATGTAGTTTGGAGAGCAACACACAACACCTTAAGGGCTAGTACTTACACTGTTTTGGCTCTGTATTCCCGTTCTCTGGTTTTTAAATAAAACAATCACTGTGATGTTTCAGCTTTGAGGGAGTTCACGTCCATGTCCATTTAGAAATTGTAGCCTTTTTTTTTTTTAAATGTATACTACGAAAGGTAAAAGGGGCTACAATTCCTACACTGCTCTCCCAACATGGATGTGAACACGCCCAAAACCTTCAACATTCAAATCCAGTGTGCTGCAGTGACAACATTACTGCCCAAATGCATGTTGCACAGGAAACACATTATTGCTAGGTGAAAATGCTACAACTAGCTGACATAATACAGTATGTAGACACAGCCCCAGATATGATACATGTTAATACCAGGTATTATGAGGGCCTTTAATATCATCATTGTTATCTCTTAGCTCCACTGTGTGCTCTGTTCCAGTAAACAAATTATTCATAATATCAAACAGTTCTACAAAAGTCCCACGTAAGTAAAAGTTTCAAAATAATTTACCATTACACATTTGATTTTTATCCTGGTAAATATATTTAAAATCATGGGGGAAAAAAAAAACAGTTTTACCCTTTTGAGGTTTTTTTTTCCCCAAATCAAAATAGCTCATAGCATATGGAACTGACAGAGTTGGTCTGTAACTGATGTTGGGGGTGCTAACTCTCCTACTTCCACACTGTCAAAGCATACAGTGCATTTCTTTGTTCAGTGGTATGTCACCCATGCTTCAAATGCCGAAGTCAGTCTTGTCCTGTAGTGTGAGGAGGACAAATGGTGGGGGTCCAAAGTCTTCTGAGGAAAATCAATAAGTTTACAGTTGGACACATCTGGCACTTCTACTCCCAAGTATATTCCTGAGTTAAATCCGTGCATAGTAGTGGCAACGATGATGAGGGTGTCAGTAATCACAGAAACGGCTTGCGCGCACACCCACACAGTCCCTTTTAGACAAATAGTTCATTGTTCATTGTTGTTCCCAAACAGCCAGCTAGTAGTTGAGGAGACGCTCCCTTTCTGTACCAGCATAGCGCTTGTTAGCAGCAAACACCTTTGCTTTGTTCACAGAAGGACCTGTAAAAAGTCAGAACATATTAGATTTAATTTCACATTAAATCTGAGCTTAAATATTGTGTGCTTCATGTCTTGTCCCTTAATCGTGTTACATTACCGATATAACTGAGCAGTACAGGGAGGAAGATGAGGCCGTGCGTGGCCCCCAGCAACACTATGGCCAAGTACATCCTGAAGTAGAAGACCTGGAAGATCTGCGACTTGGAAAGCGCCAGGATTAGGATACCTCCAAACTTTGTTAATGTGATCCCACTGAATACCTGCGAAAAGGAAACAGTGTAATTAAATGTCATGTGTTGATGACCAAAATTAGTATTAATGTATAGAAGAAAAAAAAAATGATTTATGTAAGTCAAAAAATGTTGCCCTTTTTATCTTCAGCAGATTATGTATGTAAATTAGGTTTTCCTTAAAAATCACTGCTTTGTCCTGCCCTACAAGCTTGCTCACCCTGATATCCACATTACCAGCATGCAAAAATCATTTTTAACACAAAAAAACTTATTTACTTAAATAAAAAAAAGCTTCCTCTTGTGAATTTGGTAAAAGGTAAAGTGAGACTTACAGAGCTGCCCATGTGAGCCAGGGCCTCCTCAGCCCGCTCCACTCTGTTCTTCTTCACACTGATGGAAAATGCTCGCACAATATGACTGCAGAACTCCACCGAGATACCGCAGCACTGCAACAGAGGACAGGAAAACAACTCAGCACCACAACGTAGAAATGTTGTTTTTGCTGCCTTGAAATGAGTATTCTACAGGTGAGATGAAGGGCAAGTTGTTAACAGTAAGAGAAAGAAAGTCACCTGATGGTTAGGACAACATTTTGTTCACCAACACAAGTGGTGATATCTAAGGACACGGTGACACTGCTAGAACAATATTCCTTTAGGTTGAGCCACACGAGGGGTCAGAAGGCCAGACAGATTGTAAACAAGTCCAAAGTTTAAAAGGCACAGTCTGTGTAAACATCAATATTGAAAACACAGGAATGTACCAGCTATCACTCTTATGGCGTTTTTCCACTGACTCTACTAGCCTTTTTTGGTTTTCCATTACGAAAAAAAGTCCCTGGTACCTGCCTACAGGTGCTTTTTTTTTTAGTATCACCTCCGTCGAGGTTCCAAGTGAGCTTAGGCGATACCAAAAGGTGACGTGAAAGCCTGCAGACTACTGATTGGTCAGAGAGTATCGTCACTAATCACTGCGTCATCATTGCTAGCAACAGACGGGGGGGTGTCCTGAACAAACCTGCCATTTTTAAATAGTTTAGCCAAGTGGTGGTTTTTTTTTGCTGCCTCCAGCTTCTTTTGAAACAAAACTGGTCTTCTGGCTGTGGCAACAGCCACATGCCGAGAACAACACACCTCTGACGTTCTGTGTGTGTGTGTGTGTGTGTGTGTGTGTCGCGGTTTCCAGCGGCGTCTCTATGACGACCAGCCACGCTCGCCTCACGCATGAGCACAACAATGAATTTATTGAAATTAAAAGTTGAACTACAAAGCAGCTCTGTAAAATCTAATTAACAATTAGAATTAAAACAGACAATTCGGTCAATAATGGTAACATTCACCTTTGTTTTCACTTTCAAATAATTGGTTTTGGTACCATGCTAACATGCAATTCAATTGGCAGGTAAAATGTGCTCATACCTGAGCTACAAAACATGATACTGTAAAAAGCTTATATTGTCATTTTCAATTTAAAAGATGTTTTTTTAAAGTAATTGTTTATTATTGTGTTTGGGGTATTATTCAGGTATTCCACCCAGTGTAAGTGTAAATGTTCAGTGTGTTTCATGATGCTCCTCACCATGACCAGGTTCACAAGGGAAACTGCGTTGAGGCTGATGTTCCACAGCCACATGACGCCGAACATGTTGACCAGGATCATGCCGATGGTAATGCTGACAATCACAGCCGACCACAGCTCGAAGCCCAGCAACACCGTCGTCACGACAAATATAGATGCCAGTGACACGCTCAAGTTCAGAGCTGTGTCATATGCAATGGTGAGGTACTGCTCGTAAAACACATAGAAGACGCTGTAAACGAGGAAAATTGATTTTAGAGAACATTACTTAAGAACACCGACAACTGTTATCTATTTTAAAATGGACAGAATCGTCTTTTAATCTCTTTTGCTGTCATGCATTGCTATAGAGACTTGTAAGTCAACTTATTCTAACATTAAATAGACATTGACATTTTAATTTTGTATCCGCAAAAGGCCTTTTTCTTCAAATCTTTGCTCAACCGCAGTATCTGAAGTGGGGATGTACATTAGTGGTTGCATGGCAGGAAGATAAATCTTAGACTCAAAGTCAAACATCACCTAGATTGCCATTTATCGTGTTTTCTTTGCGGTGTGCTTATCTATGGCCTACTTAACAACCCCCCCACCTCTAATACCCTTGAACCTTAAGTTCAAAACAAGCAAAACTTCAGTTACCAGTATTTCACAACAGAAACCCTGAAAGCGGAAGTGGGTGAAACTGAAAACACCTAATTATCACCACAAAAACAGCAATGGTTATACAACGGCACAACGCACAGTACAACAAGATTTACCTGTAGGCAAAAACTTTGTGGTCCATGGACTGACTGATATTGTCAGCCAGGATTCGGGCCATTTTTAAAGCATCTATGAAGTCTGGGGATTCTTTCAGGATGGTGTGGTAAGTCATGAAGTAAGTGGCTCCGACCCCTGTGTTGTTGGGATACAGGTCAACTGCTGTGGCGTACGCTGCGTGGCCGCTGGAGGAACATTAACGTATTGTGAGACAGATAAAAGAGGGGTCAAATTACCAACCACAACCAAACTGGTATACTGTGATGAGATTCTCTTAAAAACATAGGAAACGGAAGTTAAAGTATTCAATGGCATGTCATGTGTTTTTAATAAAAAATACCCAGACAATTTTCAGCAGAGCTCTAAAATTACCCTTTTCCACACTTGATGTTTGGATTGTCTGACAGAAACATGGGTAGAAAATGCATGAAGTCCTCTCCTTCTGGCCTCTGCTTTCCACTGGGAGTCATGGGCCGACAGTGTACGCAGGAGGAATTTACCACTGGAAAACAATATCAGGAATGTATTCATCCATCTAACCAAAAGGATTGGAGAAATATACAGATTTGTTCTGAGGCAAAGCCATGAACTGAAAACAAATGAATTAAAAAAAATGACCTCAAAGTTGCACAAGGTTTTGTCAAAAAGAAGAAACCCCACCCCCCTCTAAATGAAATACTAGAATAAAGAATTTGAGCACTGTGAGCCTGAAAATCAACAGTACAGTTGTGAAACAAGGTGTGCTTTATAGATGTCTTTATTGAATGCTGAAGCACCATGGCTGTGTTAACATGTGGGTGATTAGCATATCCTTCCTAAACTGCATGCAGCTGAATTGCGCAATTTACCATGTGAGTGAGGAATTTTACCATTTGATTGTTTTCTCCTTTCACTTTTATTTTACTTCCCACATTCTCAAATAAACTGCCTCTGCTGACACTCAGGTGACTTTTAACTGTACACAAATCATTTTATTTACCAGGGATTTATTAATAATGGAATACTCTTTTTGCTGCATTAATAATTATACCAACATTTTGCTTTTGAATAATCATTAAAACAGTTGTATTGTTTGCAATACCTGAGTTTTAGTTGTGCAAAATACAATTCATACTGCTTAAACAATAATAACATTCATGTTTTGTATGTAATGGATTACGCTCTTAAACACTACTTGTTTTACTGCATTTTGTGTAAAAGAACTGAAAAAAACTGGCAAAAATGTTGAACCTATGTCAAACAGCAGTTTGTGACACCAGGATCATGAGACAAGGGTTCAAAGCATGTTGACATTAGTTAAGAATTTACCAGAGGCATTGCAGAAAGCCCCACTGGTGTTGTAGTATCGACAGCAGGAGGACTGCGGCTTCACCCAGTCAAAGTAGTCATCGAGCCAAGAGGACGGTGTGAAGGCGATGGTTGTGCTAGGAGTAAAAGAAGAAAAGTGAAATTGAATAGCTCATATAATTGGTAGGTTAGATCAGACGGACTTTACAAACTACACACACACACACACACACACACCTCGATAAAGAGCTTTGCCATATGCCATATACATTTTTTTGTTTTTTAGGTTTTATTTGATTAAATAAATCATTTTAAAACAAAATTTTTTAGCTTCAATATCAACTGTGTCTTGTGCAATTGAACCGCCTGTGATGTAATTGGTTCATAGCTCAGACTTACTAGTTGCTGATGAGTGAGGCACTGTAGACCTGCTGGACCAGAGAGTCGTTGTTGCAGCCCACTCCTCCGCACACAACATTCTGGCCCTCTGGGCTACTGTAGTTAAGACCGTCTTCTACCACAAAGTACACCGGAGCTCCAGTGTGGAGATACATGCTCAGGTTCTTAAAATAGTCCAGCACGTACGAGTCCTAGATGGAGAGACAGATCGTCAGAATAGACCTCCAGCAGTATAGGGATGTAAACCAAGGCTATTATACATGATAGGTATGGGGAAGACTGTTGCAAAAATGTTATGTTATGGAAATTCAAATACTTGATTTAGCTGTTTATCCTGTTAGCAGGAGCAGTAAAATCTGCTGGAAAATAAACTACATCACTGGTAAGTGCTAATCAAATAATCAAAGTATAACTGTTCTACTTTGCCCACATCTATTAAAAAGATGCAAGCACTAGCAATTCATAAACACACAGTTAAGATAGAAAATGCAAAAACTTACATCTGGCATGGAGAGTTTCTGGTCCAGTCCAATCTCTACTTTATTCACCACAGCAATACTAAAGGAGAGTATTCCCACAAACACTGCCACCTAAACAAAGTGAGATGAAAAAAAAAAACTTATAAAAGGAAAATATAATCGCTATATAGTCAATAACAATATGAGTCCAACTAAATCCATCAATTGAATGGGGAGTTGTCCATTGAAAAGAGATGAAGACAGATGTGCAAATTGTCACTGAGGTACTTACTATGATCGGTCGCACCCACTCTTTGAGGATGAATGGGGCAAAGACTTTCTTGAAAAAACGGAAGAGGAAGCTGTCCGTCTTTGTTTCCTGAGCTTCCGGCAGCTTCGCACAGCAAAAAATGTCGAGTCGATTCCCCTTTTAAACACAAAAGACACGTGAGACGCGAGACTAAGTCTGTAACTAATGTAAAGGTTGAATCATGTGTAGAAACAGGCTGAATGTGTCACTGAGGCCTAAGAGCAACATTCACTGCGCTGACTGATTTCAATAATTTGCAAACAGTTGACCAATGAAGGGGAGTAATCAGTTAAATTAGCCAGTGCAGAGATTGGTAGCATAAAAACTCTGGGACTGTTAAATCTCTAGGAAATCCATTTCACGTAAAGTTCCCAATCAGCCATCTGTAACCCCTGCAGTATCTTCCTTTACGTCACCACCATTTCCTGTCGGTCTCACCTCCTGTCTCCTGGCGTCCATGCCGAGCAAGCTGACAAAGCAACTGATCTGCAACAGGAAATCAATAAAAACAGCCAAGCCAGCAAACAGAGAGAAAGTCCTCACTGCGGGCATGTTGGACAGGGCTCCTACAGAAAAAAAAGTCAAGTTTTTTATTAGCATGTGACTCACCAGGAAACGATGGCACTTTTTGTAGCAACTGTGTCAATTCTGTCCACAAAACTATTTCCTTTCTTGGTTTTCATTTCAATTTAAAGGTGGCACATTCTCATTTAGAATATACACAGTTTAATTTACATTGTCGGTGTACATATATGGCATATTAAATAGGTAATGTATTTTACCCAGGAAGAAGGCAACTGTCTCTGAGAAGGAGGAGAGGAACATGCTAGGGGCTACGTCTCCAAGAATACGACCAATCTGCTGGTGAAGTTCCTCCTGGGGCATCCGCTCATCCCTCTGTTCAGAAATACAATTCACTTTTAGCAGGATTAACAGGTTTCATTGAAAGCATGAAAATAAAGGTAAGATCTTTTTAAAGGGAGACCCGCATGCAAGACAAGCACAGTTGACATGGCAAACAACAAAATGTCACATTACAAATGAATAGTAGGCACTAGAAAGTGATAAGCACTAATAATTAGGATGAGAGTAAGCACTAAACCACATGACAAATCAATTGGTAATTATATACCAGTTTGATGTATTGGGGTTGCGGATGTTACCTGATATGTCTGTACTATAATAAAGATGTTGTCCACTCCAACGGCCAGCACCAGGAAAGGAATGACCTCAATCACAATGAGGGTAAGGGGGATGTTAAAATAGCTGAAGATCCCCAGTGAGGAGGACACAGAGCTGAGCACAATCAGGATACCTGCTATACCCAGAGAAATCTTGGAGTCCACCTGTATGGGCAACAAGATAGAGGATCAGTCATGCTCTTCCCTTTCGCTTTACCCTTTTACGCTCGAGTAGAAGGAAGTTGTCAAACATACTGTACTAGTTCTGGTGAATCAAAGGAGTAAAGGAACTCTTATACAGACAGGAAAGAGGAGTTACACTGCGTAATTTGGAAATGATTTCAGATATGGATTATAGCAACAGACACGTAAGAGCTAAAAAATAAAATGCATGATGAGGATCGTGCTTAGGCTCTTACCATCAGTCTCCTGCAGCTGTGGATGTGACCCAGGGCCAGGGAGATGTAGATGAACATGATGGCATAGCTGACTACTATGGTGCTGATGTCACTGTTGCTCTCTCTGTTTATTTCATCTTCAATACTCCTCTCAGCATTAAAGGCTATGGTCAGGTTAGGGTTTTTGAAGTTCTTCATGAATTTGATGAATCTGAAATGCATGCAAACAAATAGAATATGCAAATGCAAGGACACCATTAACAGCGACGTTTGCAAGCCAAGAGAGCTCTCTCTAATGGATTTTAGAAACAGGTAGTTGTCTCACTCTTTCTCCCATGCCAGAGCTTTGCCCAGCCTAACTGAGTCATTCAGGTAGTTGTTGAGTGGGAAGGTGATCACAAGAGCAGTGGCATTGTTGTAGTTGGTTTCTGTAATGCGGACAAAAAAAGACACATTCATTGTAAAAGTCGCTTAAACAATCCTCTGTTTTTAACCACATCAACAACAATTATTGAACTGGCAGTTATAGGTAAGCACTCAATCTGATGGAGAAACAGCACAGATAAAATTCCCCCAGGAAAAACATGGCTCTCTTAGATAAAGGGCTGTGGTTGGTTGCTATAGCAGCTCTCATGATAATTAGAGATTCTTCATTATATCCATATTATCATTTCAAACAGCGCACTTGTAACCTGATTGCTGCACAAATGTGTTCCTATTGTATAAACCGTGTAGGGCTTATTACAAATACTAAGGTTACGCCAAAACACATTGGCTCCACCTCATCGCTAACACTGCACCATTAGCAAAGAGCACAATGTCAAGTGTCACTGATACAACTTTGGATTAACAATTCCACATATAGCAGGTTAATTACAATTACATTAGTTTTATTTCTTAGTGCAATATTAGAATCTACAGAGAGGTTGTTAACAGATTATTTAACTGCTGTAAATGGTAAAAAGCTACCACTGTTTTCTCTTTCTCTGCCCACTATAGGTGCTCATCCAGCTCACCATCGTAACCCCCGAGGGCCAGCCAAGGGAAGACGGGGCCGCCAAAAGTGCCTAAACACGGGTCATGGAGGAGGGTGGTGTCATTGAGGGATGCTGGTGCACTATGGAAGAAAAGACCAACAGAGTCAATGACCTGAAAAATCACAGTCATTATTAGATTAGCCCAGTCATTCGTACAGGTGTTGCCATTACCTGACCTTATTGTAGCGCAGTTTAGAATAACAGATAAAGAACCAGTGTGAGACAACCAATGGAGAAGTCTGATAGTGCTATTTTAGGAAATAAGAATATCTTTCCCCCACAACAGTTCTTAGAAAATGCAGATACCAGTGTTTGGAGAAAATAGAATCTTGTGAGCTGCAGGTGTTTATTTTCGACACTGATGTATTTTCTATATCAACATTTTCTAAACCTAAAACAGATTTCTGCTGGCAATTAAGATGTTAAGTTTACAAGGAAATGCCAAATATAAGACCATATTAGTACCATCTTATTGGTTTACATTTAAAATAAAATAAAAGTCACCTGACACAGTAGAGGAAGTGGTCGTGAAAGTCAGCATACACAAAGAAATCATCTCCTATGATGTGGTCCAGCACAGCATGGCTGTTCTGAAAGTAGTTGAGGACACTCAAGATGGTACAGTTGTTATTGTACGGGGCCAGCGGAGCCAAGCAGATGTCATTAAGGGTGACGTTTTGGCCCTCGTATGTGGCTACAATGCCTTCAATGTCAAGCTGCAGATCCAGCACCTGGTTCGTTAAGGTTAGAAAAAAAGAAAGTAGAAAAAGGAAAGAAGAACCAATAAACCAGTTTCAGAGATGCAGCTGCTCTTCACATGCAATGTTTCTGTCTAATCTGGTGACTGTCTAATCTGGTGACATAAACAATACTTCTTTTTCTTTTCAAAACACACAGTGGCTCTAACTTCCACATTGACCTCTCCCACTAACCAACCTGATGCAGGATATCTTTGTCCAGGATGGCTCCAAATGGGACATCTGATCCTCCAAAGTATGGGGAGTAGGTGAAATTTCCAGTGAGTGGAGTGGTTATGATGAGCTGCGCAGTTCTAAAGAAGGGTCCGAAGTGGCTGTCAAAGTAGTCCTTCTCTTGACGAGCCTGGCTAGTGGGAGATGACCACAGCTCAACAGGGTCTGTGGTGATGCGCATATAGACCAGGCCCCCAGAGGCGGAGACCACCAGTATCAGGCTGCCCAGTATGACCACAGAGGGATACCGCACACAGAAGGAACCCCAGGAGCTGAAGAGGGTTCGCAGAGCATTCTCGAATCGCTCACCCAATGTTTCACAGCATGATGCATTTACTAAAAGGAGAAAAAGACTGGGAGTTAGCTTACATCATGCAGCAATGATACAACAATGTCATTACATGCATTACACCAAAAGAGCAATGCAATTAGTGACCCAACAAACAAATGACAGAAAGTAGACAAACATTTTCACTTGTTTCATGCACTGCAATACCTTGGTCAGGATTATCACCGTTGAGAGACAGTGGGTTATTGCTGTCCAATATGGGGCCATACTCAGACATGATGGTCCTTTTCCTGTATGCATAAAGAACCACACACACCAACTGATATTAACTTTTAAAGCAAGAATCAGAACCAACATGTTTTTTAAGGGTTTGCAGATATAACACATGAATCCTAGCAGGATGCCTCACAAGCAACAACAACAACAAAAAGAATCAGTCAGTTTTTACCTGTAACACCAAGCTCCCAGTACAGCTCCAATAAAGATAAGCAGGAAGGCCATGTAAGAGATCCACATGATGAGAGTCATGGCATCGATACCAAGGATTGGCCAGGGAGGGGGGAGAGGGGGGGGTACAGGTTTGGGGCCACAGGCGTTTGTGCAGTCCTGACAGGAGCAGGGACCTGAACCGTCCTCCAGGCCCTCTGTACAGGCATATGTTTTGTTGTTCATGGGAGTGTAACCAGACACTGGGACATCTAGAGCAAAGAAACAGCATAAAACATGGTGAATTAATGATACAAAAGAGCAACAGGTGAACATCTATTTAACTTGCAGAAAGGAAGCAGTAGGGATATTTTTCTGCAGCAGGATCATGACATA
Organism: Sander vitreus; assembly: GCF_031162955.1. NCBI lineage: Eukaryota > Metazoa > Chordata > Actinopteri > Perciformes > Percidae > Sander > Sander vitreus. The sequence goes on from NC_135866.1 coordinate 15,432,228, forward strand.
ATATTTAAAAGTAGCACAAAATGATTTACCTGTGAATATTGGGATGATAGGAAAGGGAGTCTGTCCATTGTTAATATCAAACATATACTGGATCCAGTTGGTAGCATTGCAGTCCTTTGCATCCTTCCCACACAGCAGTGATAAGGCCTTCACGTTGCTGGATGGTGCCTGGACGTCCTTACAGGCATTGTACATGGCTGAAAAAGCCAAATTTGACTGCTTTAGTGCAAAACTCAAGATTTCCATGAAGTTAAATTGCCCATCCCCAATTTCATTGAGCAAAAATAACAGTTATGACTGATACTCACTCACAGAATGACACAACCGAGAGCATGACATGTTTAAGTAGGGAACTAATGACATCTACTCAGCTGATGTGACATGCCATGCAAATAACGAGGGTGAAGCCGTTTTTTCATGACTAAATCAACATCTGGCTGTGAACTCACCATTAGCAAATGTCTGTCCAATATAGTACTGGACTTCCACTACATTGGGCTTGTCGATCTTCGTGGCATTCATGAACTGACTCTGGTGAGGGCTGCATGTAAGCTCACAAAAGAGGTTCATCAAGTTGAAGAAACAGGCGGGACACCTGCAGACAGATGTAGTGAGTGTGAGAAGCAGAATTTAAAGAACGAAAGAAAGAGGTCATTGCATAACTTACAGAATAATAAAATAAGTTAAAGTTTAAGAGTGTATAACAGTTGCATGGGAAAAAAGGGAATAACAAATGCAATGAAGTAAATAAAACCTAAAAAGATAAGAAAAGATGCCATGTCATTTAGCCTGTGAGCCAGTCTGTCTCTAAGCCAATGCTTGCATGTTCAAACAACAACATAACATTTGAGCAGCACATATACTGACAGATTCAAAAGGCCAGATGCTCCTACTCTTTGTGCTCAGAAATTCAGAAAGGGAATGATAATGCCCTTTTAAGAATGTCATGTGCTTCATTAGTTAATGTTATAACCGCAGTGCATACCGAGACAGGAACTGAAGGGGCAGCTGGAGACTCCCTTTGAGAGTTTGCAACTGGTTAACATCACAGCAGAGGCTTCGGTTTCCATAGTCATATCCAGGACAAAGCTCCTGCATGTAAACACAAAAAAATGACTTCACTTTGATACACTTTTGTAGACAGTAGACACAGTGCAAAACAAAGCACATAAGTATGTTACAATACAGTGGGGCTCGAAAGTTTGGGCACCCTAGGTAAAAATTTGTATTAATGTGCATAAAGAAGCCAAGAAAAGATGGAAACATCTCCAAAAGGCATCAAATGACAGATTAGACAGTCTTATAATATGTCAAAAAAAGTTAGATTTTATTTCCATCATTTACACTTTCAAAATAACAGGAAACAAAAAATGGCGTCTGCAAAAGTTTGGGCACCCTGAAGAATTAATACCTTGTACTGCCCCCTTTGGCAAGTATCACAGCTTGTAAATGCTTTTTGTAGCCAGCCAAGAGTCTTTCAGTTCTTGTTTGAGGTATCTTCGCCCATTCTTCCTTACAAAAGTCTTCCAGTTCTTTGAGATTTCTGGGCTGTCTGTCACGCACTGCTCTTTTAAAGGTCTATCCATAGATTTTCAATTATGTTGAGGTCAGGAGACTGAAGGCCATGGCAAAACCTTCAGTTTACGCCTCTTGATGTAATCCACCGTGGATTTTGAGGTGTATTTAGGATCATTATCCATTTGTAGAAGCCATCCTCTCTTTAACTTCAGCTTTTTCACAGATGGCATCAAGTTAGCGTCCAAAATTTGCTGAAATTTTATTTAATCCATTTTTCCTTCTACTCGTGAAATGTTCCCTGTGCCACTGGCTGCAATACAACCCCAAAGCATGATTGATCCACCCCCATGCTTAACAGTTGGACAGAGGTTCTTTTCATTAAATTCTGTGCCCTTTCTTCTCCAAACGTGCCTTTGCACATTCCGGCCAAAAAGTTCTATTTTAACCTCATCGGTCCACAGAACTTGTTTCCACAATGCATCAGGCTTGTCTATATGTTCATTTGCAAACTTCAAACGCTGATTTTTTGTGGTGAGGACGTAGAAGAGGTTTTCTTCTGATGACTCTTCCATCTGTTCTAGTATCTCTTTATAGTGGAATGGTGTACCACAACTCCAGTGTCTGCCAGATCTTTCTGGATGGATTGTGCAGTCAAACGTGGGTTTTGACTTGCTTTTCTCATAATCCTGTGAGCTGTTCTGTCTGATATTTTTCTTGGTATTCCAGATCTTGCTTTAACTTCCACTGTTCCTGATGACTGCCATTTCTTAATTACATTCCGAACAGAGGATATTGGCATCTGAAAACGCTTTGCTATCTTCTTATAGCCTTCTCCTGCTTTGTGAGCGTCAACTATTTTCAGTTTCAGTTTCTAGACAACTGCTTAGAAGAACCCATGGTGCTGATTGTTCGGGCAAGGTCAGATGAGTCTGGGCATTTAAAACCTTTGAGATTGACATCACCTGGTCTTTCCAGATGATGATTGAGAACAATCCATGACACTGTCAGGTCTCAGCTTGCCAAAGGGGGCAGTACAAGGTATTAACTCTGCAGGGTGCCCAAACTTTTGCAGACGCCATTTTTTGTTTTCTGTTATTTTGAAAGTGTAAATGATGGAAATAAAATCTAACTTTTTTTGACATATAAGAATGTCTAATCTGTCATTTGATGCCTTTTGGAGATTTGTCCATCTTTCCTTGGCTTCTTTATGCACATTAATACAAATTTTTACCTGGGGTGCCCAAACTTTCGAGCCCCACTGTAGATTAGTTTAAGCATCAAATGTCAGTGAAAACAGGACAAACACATCAAGATACTGCATATGTATACTGTATATTTCGCCATGTACCGTGAGAAGGTCATAGCCCTTAGCATCTAGGGGGCGGGGAGGACCCGTGTAGTTGCAGTTGTACTTTTTTCCAGGCACCTTTACGGATTCCCCACACTCACCATACCACACACAGTGCTGGGCCTCAACCTGACAGAAAGACAAGAAAAACACAGTGATCATTTGTGCAGTGCTGTTCATTTGTTTCAGTATGTTGGTATGTGTTCAGTATATTTCTTTTTTGCAGTCTGTTTAATCGTATGTAGTTTTTTACTGATAGAAGCCTACTTCTATTTTTATCTAGTGACAACAAGAACAAAACACACTTAGTTCCTCTCAAGGCTACAGTGGACCAGCACATGAGTTTGGGGTGCTCAAAAGCCCTAGACAACTCTGATCTGACGTTAAAGCTGTAGCTATAAATGAGACAAAATGTAAAACCTCAAGGTAACTTGAGGTTTTATATTTTGCCTCATTTCCTGTGTTTCTAATATCTCGTGCTTTTCATGTCTGAAAATAAAAAATGTCACTTCTGCAAAAATGTTTACTTGCGAGCATGCATTTGAAGGGTAAGCCTTGTACTACAAACAGAGTCAGTTTGACTAACCCGACCTTAGGCCAGAGAAAGGAGAACTGTGGTCAGATTTCTATGGCAACATAACACTCAACTGTTGTTATAGCTATAACTGATATCTTAGAGATATGTTAGAGAAAACACAATAAAATACTATCACAATTAAATGTATAATACATTTTTAAACTATGTATAGCCTTCTGCAGTCAAAGTTTTCTGTTATCCGTCTATTCAGCATCAGAGTTCTCATGTGTTCTTTGTTGGGAAGGGGAGTTAGGGAAGTGAATTCACTTAATCTACAAAACTGTTTTATGAGTAAGCACAGTGTTACACTCTGTCTTACTTGTGCCTTGTGGGATTGAGGGCAGCATTGCTATGTCGTTATTGCTTCAGTTGGAGTTTTATGCAGCTGCAGACTAGGCCAATACTCTAACTATACCAACTACAGTATTTGTCCAAAGTAAACTTGCAAGACTCAGAACTAGTTGTAAGATACTTGTTTATATTGAGTAAGAACCAGAACTCTGCAAGGTTTGTTTAAAGTGGTTCATAAACATAACAGAAACCTGATGTTTCCAACTCCACAAAAAACTTCCAAACACATGTTTCTGCGAAATCCTTTCTGCTTATCCAGTGCAGTCTCCAAATAATGAATATTTTTACTCATGCAACATTTCGTCGTCGTCGTTTTAACCAGGATGCTGATATATTATCTTGAAACAGTACTGATCAATCAGATTCATGTTTGAGCATAGTTTTGAAGTAGTTCTATGCTTTGCAGTGGGCTAACCTAATCACCTTGTGACTAGGAGTGCAAACAATGAAGTCAAAGGAGTAGAGAGACTACTGATGACAAGCGAGTGAGTGATTAACTTCATCCGATTAAATCAAATCAAATTGATAGATCAGGGACACAGGTTTCCATCTGGTCGGTTTTGAAATGTCATCTTCACCAGAAATACCCTAAATTGACTGGATTTACATACATATATGGTGTTTTAATAAAAAACACAACATCTCCACAAAACTACAACACATTTGTAATATGGGAAAAAAAATAGCCCTTGTATATTACACCTTTATGTCCATCATTCGTTTAAAATGAATCTTTTTTGTTAACATCAATATCTTCAAGGTACACCCCAAAGATTGTGTTGTCTTTTATCTTGTAATGTATATGTACTAACGTTAACTTGTTCATGTACTATTACTATTTTATCCTTTAACACAGTTGTTTAAAAAAAAAGCATAGACCGTAAAGTCTTCCGTTTTGTCCCAAAGACTAGCTACATTATCTGTACACTTGGTCAATCCAAATAAAAAAAGAGAATTTCACACATAAGAGTCATTACATAGTCAAACACTGACTCATCCAACTAATTTAGCAAGCTAAGTTACCTAGCTAGCCATCTAACGTCTGCTTTCTGAATAACTTGCTAACGTTGCACATTTAGTGTTTGTTGTAATCACAACATTAACTGGAACACATTTACCTAGGCTTTATTTTAATACTTGTTGAAATAGGGTGATTTTCGATCTGTCAAGACATGACAGCATCAAACTTCTTTCGCCACCGGCTCTGAGTTCAGCTGGATACAATAATATACACATGGGAAACCCGAATCTCTGTCAAAGCTAACATCTTACGTCATACCTTTTCGGGTTTCGCTAACGTTACAAGGCTGGATTAGTTTTCAACGAACATTAATGCTAGCTATTATGTTTGAGCCACTGTTAAGCCAATTATTGGCTGACGCTATTTTTCCCTGAACGAAGAGCAAGTTAATAGCTAAACTACGTCAACCTGAATCTTTCGTTAGCCGCCGCCTCAAATAAACATCACACGAGCAACTGCAGACCGAGCTGAGTCATGTTTTAGTTACGAGAAAACGGGCGTCAGGTTACACTTACCCATCGAACATGTCCCTCTGAGAGGATTATAATTAAAAAAAGTATACATAAAAGGCTTCTCCCTGGTAGGACTCCCATCCCTCTTACTAAAACGATAGAACCGAAGTGACAGTCCACAACAAGTTTCACAAAATCTTGTTGATGGTTTCTTCCTCGTCGAATTGTTTGTTTGGGGCGGAGACAAACTGTTGCCTCAGTGCTGCCACCAAATGATGCTGAGGACGCACTACACCTAAACACCATGTAACTACAGTAGCCTACATTAGTCTCTCTGTAATTCATAGGCCCTGAAAAACTAATTATAATATATTTATAAATAACAACATAGTACATAAACATTGCATTAAAAGCTTTCTTATTCTTAATTAAATAAGGCATTTTATTTCACAACAACCATTACACCAGCATACTGAAAGAAAACCTTGCCCAATTTAGACTAGAATCTTTGAAAATTAAAGTTTACTGCAATGGTTCTGGTCTTATGACAATGAACTTCCCCCACTTACTTGAAATAATAGTAAGCTACAGTATGAGCACTTCCACGTAAATCCAATACACCATGTTAAACTGAACATGATCACACACCCAAGTTAGAACAATTCTGGTTTTGTTTCACTTGTTCACTCTCCGTGGAAAGATATCCATAACTAATAATAAAAGATTTTAAAAAGAGCATTTGTTTCATTTAATAGGCTACCACATTCACGAATCTAAACGTGCAAATTCAAAAGCCTTATTTTTATTTACTCATTAATGAAATCAAAATAATAAAAAGATTTTAAAAAGTGCAAAAATAAATCTATTTGTTTCATTTAATAGGCTACCACATTTACAAATTTAAATGTGCAAATTCAAAACCCTTATTTTTATTACTCATTAATGAAATCAAAAAGTACATTTGGCTGTTAACATTTGATGTATGTTCTGTGAACACATCTTCTTGGTTTCTGTTATTATTAATGATTTCTTTCACTACATATAGTTGGGGTCAATCAATTCTAATCAAAGAACCCAAACAGCCCTGATGAAGCAGATAAGCTGAGTGTGACAACTCTTTGTTAAACTTTCAGTAGTAGCAACATGTTTTCCCCCTAACTTTAATTGTTGCTTATCGAGTAACAAATATTTAACGTTATGGAGAAATACTTAATTTTTGAAACCAAATTTTCAAGTGCTTTAGATCTAAAGATATGAATATTTAACCTAAATGTTATAATTTCTAACTTTACAGCCTTTAACATACCTTTAACATTTATAACTTAATGCGTAAATGTAACAGTTTGCAACCTAAACTCAAACATCTCTAAAACTTGCAAACATTAAACATAACCTTAATCCCTAACTCATAAAACCCCAAAGTCTAACCCTACCCTATTACATAACATTAACCAAATAAGTAATACCCAAGTCTTTACCTTAACCACTCTAATGTTTTAAATTGGTCAAACATCTGCAGTGTTGGCAGTTTGAGTGTTTAATAATTTCCCCCTCAGGTCAACATTTTAATTTCACTTGTCTTTCCCTGGTGTTTGAGAAACCCCTTGTTTATTCAAACTAATTACTCGGTTCCTCCCTAGTTATTCCCAAATTAGGAGTTAAACAGAATACACTAATTAGCAATGTAAGGGCAGATTCAGGAGAATAAACAACCAAATAGAGCGTACCTTTGATCTATTAAAAATGAATAACCATTGTTTTAGTGTATTCAATTGTGTTTTTTTCCCCTAATGCCAACACAAGTTCCTTTTAGCTTGTCAGTGGTGGTTTCAAGTCCCATCACTGTGGTGGTGCTCAACTGATAAAGTGGATGCATGCTCTCGTTCAGCTGATTATCTGCTAAAGGCTTTTCATTAAATTGTTACTTGAAGTTCTGCAGGCATCAATATAAAACGACTGGGTAAGTAAGTGAATCATTGGGCTCCCAGTCCTTCTTCTTGTATCTCATCCTTCACTTGTTTAAGCTGTGAGGGAAAAAACAAACTGTATTTCCATAGAAAAAAAGATTTATTCATGTTCACGTTTGAATGAAATAATCACAATTCAGGAATAAGTGCATATTCGCGTATGATGTGACAAAACTGTGTAATGAGTATAAATTATAAATTATAGGTGACTATTTTGGGGTATATTACAGTATAATCACTGTTTTCTGTACATGTACCTGTGTAAAATCTGCAAAAGTAGGCATTTCAGGTTGCTACAATAGTATATTCCTTTAAAACTAGGAATAATATTTGCAAAGTTAATGCTCTTAGAAGACTACAAACTTTAAAGCTAAGAAGCTAGGAGCAGATCAATAGATATGGTGTCAACACCCTTGTGAAACAACAGTCTACACTTTTGTAAAAAATAAAATAAAAGAAGAAAAGTCTCCATGAAATAATATAGATACATTAGACACATTCTTTGTTCTGACTTGAATTCAAAGCAATTCAAATAGTATGTAAAACAACTCATATTTACAGGGAAATACTACTTCTAATCTAACAATTCAAACAAGTTACTCACATGACCTAAGACAGTTGTACCATCAATATTCCAAACAAGAAAACTCTTTTGAAGCTTTTTAGTTTTTCTTGGTAACGTTTGTTGTATTGTAAACACTTGATAAACTGTGTGAATGCAGACAGTGTTAAGATACTAATGGGGGTACACAAATGAATGTGCCCTACTGATATAATGCTCAGAGTTAAGATAACTTTGTGGGTCCACACAAATAGGCTTCATGCTACAGGAGTGCTGTAGGTTTTGAACTGCACAACACAGCTGTGTGAATACAACTACAATCACATTTGCTATATTTACCATAACATTCTCTGCACAGGTAGTGTGATATCATCACACTTCAGGGGTACAGGAAACTCACTCTTGTTTCAATCTAAGAGAGACGGCAACCAGTTTGTTATACATACAAAACTGTCTTAGAGCATAAAAGTAACATATTTAAACAATACAATTCACCAGTATTCCCCTTTAAACTGACTCTAGATTCTATACATTGCAACATTTTGTTTCCTCCTTGACTCATCCTTCAAAATGAGTGTCGTCAGGCCTCCGAGGACCACAACATTTTTAAAATCTCCCTTTAATCGTCATGACACCACAGAGAAATGTTCCAAGCCTTCACATCAGCATCAAGTGAGCACACCACTGTGTGTTGTCAACCCTTTAAATTCCAACATTTCAATTCTGTTGACTGATTGTGTATCTAACATGATTCTACAACACACTTGGCTTGTGTTTTGGGTTGAGCTGCCAGTTTCTGTTCTTTGCAATAGAGCTTCTGCCTCCTAGAAAAAGCAGAGGTGTTGTGATCACATACAACATTTTGTGCACAACTTTCTGACAGGGGTTGAAACATATGGATGGAGCGCATCCGGTCCAGCAACTCTCAGGTCAACTGAGCCATGTAAGAGTCAGCTTTCATCAAGAAAAAGTCATTTGTAGATTGGTGGTAGGAAAAAAAGTCTTTGGGATGAGATGGGTTTTGCGTGACAAGTATGACTGCATGCGCACAACACGGAAAGCTGTACAAAGTGTCACTTAACTCCGTAAGAACATATATGATAATTGATGGTATCACTTAGCTATGCTTTCTCAGCCAATACATCGATGCGCCTTTTTAATGGAACATGAAACAGTCTCATACTTATTGTCTGTATCCACTAAGTCCTCAGTCTGGGCCCAGGTACTCTGTATTCTCAGCCGCTGGGATGTGTCCGTTGGCGTGAGTCTTGAACGTGGGAGTGAAATCCTGTTGGTAATCAGGGTTGTCTATGCTATTTTGTGGCTGGTATTTCTGAATGCTGTGGACCGTGCCATTGGTGGTGTGCGGGAGCATAGCAGGGGACCGGACCTCGTTGAGGTACTCCGGTCCGTAGGTCCCGTTTTTGAAGCAGTTCAGGTACTCTGTCTCTGTGTCGTCTGAAGAGATGGTGGGAAGGATGGTGCGAGGTGGACCAGGGTGCTGGTAGATGGGATTCATCACATCTGAGACTCCGTTCTGGTTCATGTAGTCTGTAAGAAAGCCACACTGACATTAGCAAGGACACTAGTTTTTCATTAACTGCATACACTAGCAGGACATTTATTAAACTAAACTAAACATAATGGTGACATGTTTCAGCCCATTAACCGCAAACCATTACAGCACGAGAAGTGGATGTTTACAAAGTCAACAAAGCCACCAAGACGCATTATGGTTGGCATATTGTTCTTATGATCCTGAGTACAGCCCTAATGATGCCACTTTTCATTTTATATCCCCTCACTTCAGCCACCAAGAATAAAGTATATGCAAAAATGGTATAACACCAAGGGTAAATGTTCTTCAGCTGTGGCAGCATTGCAATAAGTACAACAATATGCTTCTTGTCCACTAGATGCCCCCCTTCCTCACTGAATCAAACAGATGGACAAGTGGAGAGCTCTACTAAGATTCACTTAAATGTGGGATTTTGAAGTTGGAGGATACTTGCCTGGAGATGGCAGGAAGGCGTTGTCTAAAAGTTTGTCTGTGGGGTCAGGAATATATCGGAGTACTATGCTTCCATCTCTGCTCGGGAATCCATTCTGCAACAAAGAAGAGAGGTTTTTTAGAACTATGGCATATAATACAATTAATTAAATACAAACAGGGACATTTTCTTTTTCTTTAAGTGCAATTTAAAGGGTTGATTTTCTCTTACCAATAAGCCAGTTCTGCTGTGGCACGTTCCAATGCTACTGTTGAGGCTCTGCAAAATAGATAATATAAACACGAGTTAATGTCTTTATGACACCTCATCAAATGCAGAGCAGGAAATGGTGTTTTATAGATCCGTAACACATTTTAATATGCCTCGGTTATCCATAAAGCGGATATTAAAAAGGGGCTATACTCGACATTCAGAACAATAATATAGCAGCAAACACATTATTATTATTTATGTAAAGATACAGTGCAATGAGTAATGTTAAGATTGAAGTCACACTCCTTCTGTGTCTTGTAATCCAAGCTTCTTTGTTCTTTGTTTTGAAAGCCTGTCCGGTAGCGCGTGCATGTTAGTGCATGTGGCCGTGGAAAAAATTTAAGTATTTCACATATTGGGGAAAGGTCTGTGAGAGCCATGTGGAGGCAATCGTAGCCCGCTGTTTTCTTTTTCTGTATTTTGAGTACAGCGCCTTTAAATAAAGAAAGATTTAAAATGTAACTGAACAGGCATTTTCAATACAATGCACAACACAAAGATGGTCTGCGGTGCTCAATTTAATTAGGCAAATCCTTTATTTTTTTTATTTAAAGTTTTACTTTGGTAGTATTTGATTTTGACTTCCTTCTTTTATATATAGTTCTTTTGATGTGTGTGTCACTTTCAGTCTCTGGGGTTTATTTTAAAACCTCCCTGGGGACAATAAGTTCCCTTTGAATAGTGATAGTAATGTGTTTTTATGGTATCCGAGGACCATAGCTGTCATCGCAGTACAAGCTGATGAGGATCGAAATAAACGTCCACTGAGCATATTCATATTCATTCAGGCAATCTGACAAGCTTTGTTGTGTCTGTCATATTCTCGAGGCAAAAGGAAAGTGAACGGTGTTAAAACCATGGAAACCGAACAAATAAAGAGAACAGAGTGGCAGCTGTGGCAATGCAATTACTTTCAACAAGAAAAGGAAATGAAAAACACTGAAGGAGCGACCATCTGTAAAAATAAAAATAAAACAATCTGATTCCATAGTGGGCCATGCCCCAACAGTGATATTACAAAAGCAGACTCATGCTGAGCTTTTATTGGACAATGATTTTAAAAAGTTGCCTGCAAAGGTAATCACACTTTAAAGTTTGTATGGCCGAACCAGGCTGTCCGTGGCAGGCAACGTTCCCAGGTACAAGAGCCAGACCTACGCATGGCCTTCACTGAACCTGAAGAGTTCTCCTTATTCAGTTCTCATCAATCAAAGGGCACCTGGGAGGAAACGTGGGAGAGGGGATGATGATGAGGACAAATGGGTAGGGGTCAGGAAGCGGAGAAATAGTCCCACTGGTGACAGTTAAACAGAATGAGGGCAACTGGGGTAAGAGTTCAGGTCAGGTATGACTGGCCACTTAGATTAAAGTCAAGGACGATCAGTTTACTGTAACTCTCCTCGCTGTACGATCACCTGGATTCAGTTTAACCATCAGCGTTCTGCTTCTGCTGCATCATGTGAGTGCTAATTGCTTTCAACAAGCTGAAAAATGACTGCATTTATTTCCATTCTGACTCGCAGGATAATGATTTATGCAGAAATCCCATTTCCCAAAACAGTTAAAATAGCACAACTAAACAGCTGACTGCATGCTGGTAACGTGTGCACTGCTGGTGCATGTGGTGCAATTCCTAATAATTTAAATGAATGCGGGGAAATTTTATCCTGCCTCCAAAGCAGCTGGCATTCCTCTTCCAACTGTTTGGATCGAGAGGGTCAATGTGAGTAAGTCTGGCGTGTGTGTCTGTTGTAAAAGGTGTCTGTGTCTCATCCATGTACAGATTCACTTTTTTTCAGATGACTATATTGGCTGGAAGTTCATTGCATACAATATTGTGACAATATTCTGGCTCTGTATCTCAGATTTGTGTAAAACCTTTATATTAAAAGTAAATGTGGTGGACCAGGTCAACAGCTGCTATGGTTTAAATGCAACTGTAGCCCAGTATTTTCCAATCTGTATAGTGTATACATTGTATTGTTTTTACCTTGTGAGTCTGTGTATGTGTGTCATCATGGCAAAACATGGTTCTGGAGACGCCTAGTGTAGCGAGAACTACCACAGAAGAGGTTTAGTGTACTTTGCTAGGTGTTTATATTGCTGTCTGTCTGTGTGTCTGCAGACAGATTTGTTTTCTGTGTGCAAGATGCAGTGACAAAACTTTACAGGTGTGTAGTTAAGATCAAAATTAAGGCCTAGTCCAAAGATGTGTGTGGTCCGAACAAGGGCGCCAGAAGTAGGGGGGTAGGAAGTAGGTAAGGGGCCTTGGCCCTTCCCCACCAGACGCTACTGGCCTGATTTGGTGTTGTGTTTTTCCTGTACCAGGATGCATCATTTTCTCAGCTTTTGCCAAAATCTGAGACGCAGTACCACAAATGCAGAAGGCAGATGGACAGACACACCTGATCCAAAACCTTTGATCGTAGTTTTTCATATGAAGTAGCTTACTGTGGAGTGAAGCAGCGGTGTGACGGAGGTGCTCGGGCTGCTGAAAAAGCCATGTTGCGGCACCAGGTACTCGTCTGCATCCACAGCGTCCTCCATTCCATCCCCACTGATCAGGCTGCGGTACAATTTAGTGTCTGTAGGACTCGGCAGGTGCATGCGGTCATCGCCCTGGAATAAAAATAAAATTTACCTAGTCAGCATGGTGTGTCCAACGGGTTACTACAATTCATCATCAAATAAACTGAAGATTTAAGACATTTAGGTCTGAAGTAAAATCATACCTGAATGACCAGATATCGAGAAGGATCCCGGGCCATTTTTGTAAACTCAGCTATTAGTTCCCGGAAACGAGGTCGGCTATCCGCATCAATCATCCAACCTGTACAGACACATCATCAGAAGACAAAAAGATAAGATGGAAATTATTTGTGGGGAAGTTATCCGAAATTAGTTTCAGCAGCAGAATAAAAAAAGGAAAATATAATGTAAATGTGTTTCAGGAAAGCAAAAGGTTTCAACCATGGTCCACCAAGCTTACATTTCACCATGATCATGTAGACATCTATGGTACAGATTGGTGGTTGAGGCAGTCGCTCCCCTTTCTCCAGGACCCCAGCTATTTCATTGGCTGGAATCCCATCATACGGTTTGGTCCCAAATGTCATCAGCTCCCAAACTGTTACGCCTACAGAAAGGAGGACAGTTGGTATATCAGTTTGTTGAGCTGTCATTTACTGTTTTGCTCCCAATAAAAGAGGAAATGAGAGTGACAGGATGTAAGCTTCCCAAATATAACACAGTATCAAAATAGCTATGTTGACAAATTGGCTTTGCCTGCAGGAGTGGGAGTTAGCAGGATGCATCTCTGCGTTAGAGGAACTAAAGAAGGAAAAGGAGGAAAGAAAGCCTGTCACTTCTGCCAGGGTCTATGATGCTTTTGCCATATTCAGCGGAAGGCATGATCAAAACTCCTGGTGCTGAAAGAACTGTTTATGTGGGTTGTGGCAACAATCTCTTCTTACATATTATTGTCCATCTGAGACTGCTGGTGTGTAGGTGTTTGCTACCTATGTCCAACAAATCGCAGATGCTAGCAAGATGTTCTCCCTTCTCTTTTTGTATCTTAAAATGTTGACAGATCCAAAAACAACATCCTATCTGAAGCTTCACAAGTGCCTTTCCTCTACTTTGCCTCACTAACTGTTGAAACACTTTATTTGGCAAAAAAATGCATATTTTTCCAGTGAGGCTGTTACCAAAACTCAAGAGTATAGAAGCCCAGCTGTTTTACATATCTGAAGTTACACAAGGAGCCAAGCTCAGCAAGGTTAGAGGTACAGCATGTATTCACAACATAAAGTACAAGACTTACCATAACTCCATACGTCACTCTGGTGTGTGTATGTTCTGTTCAGGATAGATTCAAGAGCCATCCATTTTATTGGTACCTGAGGAACAAAAAGTGGCAATGTAATATTCTCCAAATATTGCAGGAACGTCCGCAAATGCAATATTCCTGTGAATCCCCGGTAAATGTGCACTTAACCTGTTAATAATGCACCACCATAATGTTCCTTTGAGTACATCTGGACAATAAGCTTGCTTGGACCACTAACACAATATTTCCATGCAAAACATGCAGTCATTTAATAATGCTGTCAACATTTTTACATGACTCTGTTTGCAGGGTGGAGGGATGAAGATTAATTAGCTCAATGAGACAGCGGCATGTACACTTGCACAGCAGTGTCTGTAATAGCCTGTTAAGAGGAGAAATAACTTAATTTATACCTTTATATTATCTCATCAAATTTGTCTTCTTAACCTAAAGTGCTGTAAATTTAAATCCATCATCACTGTCTTCACCACATACAATACGTAACTGTACTGTCACCTAGTGGTGCAGAATTGCAATAGTGACGCATACAAAATTCCACAAGTTACTGAAAATGCTGACAATTAACATATATTTCAATTTTAGATATGTAAACATTTTTTAATGGCATTTTGCGTCGCACAAAGCTTAAAAAAATGGATTTCTGTCATGGTTTCCTACATAAGGATTAAGTCTATTCACATAATAAAGATGTTGTTCAATGGATTATATAAAAATAATAAACCACCGATGTAATAAAGTGCTGATAACATAATATGGTAATACACCTATATAGAGGGCATTCTACCATATTATTGGATGTTTGAGCAAGTTACAAACACAGATATTTGGTAATTATCATATTCTGGGAAAAAATACTTTATCGGGTACTACAAAAAGAAGCACTACACATTTTTCTGTCAGGAAATTAGTAATTTTAGTTGCACAAAGAAAACATTGACAAGAGAAGGAACTTGTCAGATTTGTCATTTATCTTCTCTAACAGAATTATTTATACTCACTTACACAAGATACAATCTAGAGCAAAACTACAAATGCAAAAATACCATCTTTCATGACATGGGGCAAATTCATTCATGTACTGTACTGTAATGTAATTTGTCTAACAAGCACCGCATTTGTAAAAGGCTATAAATGCACAAGTAAGGTTGCTCTTAGGCCTATTTGTGTGCAGCAGCAACAACAACAACTGACTATAAAACAAAAAATATATTTTAAGTTGTAGGACAAAAAGAAAACACACTTTAAACGTATTTTTTATCTTTTTGAAATACTCATGACAGACAGACTGATCCTGCCGACACAGTACACTACTTTATTTTTAATTAATTAATTATTTAATTAACCTCCAACAAACCTTTCCACCATCTGCATGGTACTCTTTCTCATCTGCGTTGAGGAGTTTAGCCAGACCAAAGTCAGTGATCTTGACATGTTGAGGAGTCTTCACCAGGACATTTCTTGCAGCCAAGTCACGGTGTACTAAGTGCCGCTCCTCCAGGTAGTTCATACCCTTTTGTCAAACAAATGATGAAGTACAAGTTATTACATAAGTGCAGTGCTCTTTTTCCCAAACTGTCTGATTCTACAGTGCCAAAACATGGAAACTTTGCTTGATTAGACTTGATCAAAGATCTCAAAGTGCTTTCATGATAGACTTGTCATCATCACTTATTAAGTCATATCATTCAACAATATTTCGTACCAGTTAATAAAAGCAGCATGTACTGTTCTTTCTAGTAGTTGCGAAACAAAACAACTTGACTTGCCCTGCCAAAATGCTCAGTTACATTAGTTTTTATCATATGGCTTTAAAACATACAGACATCCAATAAACATTATTATTTTGAGCTTTCCTTGCAATAACAACTATTAAACAGACCCTACCATGTAACTTGATGCCTTTACGAGGTATTCTATTACCTTGGCTATCTGCACACACCAGTTGAGCAGGTACTGGGAGCCGATATTGTCTTTGTTCTCTTTGACGTAGTCCAGCAGGCAGCCGTAGGGCATCAGCTGGGTGACGAGCTGCACTGTGGAGGTCAGGCAGATACCAAGCAGACGACACACATGGGGGTGTTCCACACTGGCCATCACATAAGCCTCCTGTAGTGCACATGTAGACATCATTTAATAGGTTATATTCTTTGGGGGCAGTCAGGTGACACATACACCAAAACAACTCCCATATCTAGTGCATGGGCAAATGGAGAAATTGGCATTCACATTAATGGATTAAAAGGTGCAAAGACAAAAAAAGAAATTGTCTGTTTGAGAAAAACGTCTGACAGTCCATCCCATCTTCCACTCAACCAATATTGGTAGAAGTGTCTACATTTATCCTGGAAACTGATAGCTTAAGAAACATGACATTTGTGGAAATACGTTTGTATCTAGTGTTGGGTGATAAGCAGCAGTCATGCTAGGCCAAGCATATTTTATGTGGCTCAGCTGAGAGTGGAAACCACTCATCATAACAGAAAAGCCAACAGGGAAAATCCACACTGGCAACCAACAACCAGCTTCCTACAAGGAGACCCATGCAAACAGCACTTCAAACTGAGTTTTATTTAGTAGATTTCCTGTTGTTGAGTACGATTCTTTTGTACCTCAAAGACATTCTACATGGCTGTTACAGTATCTGTATTGTTCGGTAAATAACCACTTGATTGTTAGGAGCTCTGTAATTTTGACATTTTGATGAGGAAGAGGCTTCAAAGCGCATTTTAAAACAAGCCTTAAGTCATGAAGATCAGAGGATGCGCATGTCATATTGACTGAGCAACACAACCACAAAATCACAGGATCTAACATGCACATTCATCCATTTGAAAATGCATTTTTAACAGGCTGCTTTCTCACTGCGGCTACAGGACTGCATTCCTTTCCAGAACACCTTAGCCTTGGATTACGAACCAACGCCCACACACAGCCCTCTAATGAATTAATCCCACTTCCTACAGCCCCTGCAGGAGGGTTACCATGTAGAAACATGACACATTCTCCATTACAAGAGAAATAAGTAGTCATTAGTTTCAAATAAAGTTGCATGTGCTATACATTACAGGATACGTTACAGTTAAATTGACATCTGGGAAGCAATAATTGTCACTCACTTTGTGTAATACATTGAGGTACTTCTGACTTCTCCTTTTTAATCCAGGCAAAATATTAGAGTTATTAACTTGTATATGTCATTTCCTACCAGCAGCAGCTGAAGGAGTCTGGGAAATGACATTTCAAATGAATGGCATGTTTTAGTTCTGACTCAGTATTACAGTAAGTTTAGAGTTAAAAAATGTACCACATGAATCAGTAAACCTACGTCCAAGATCTCTTTGTTTGCTTTTGGTGATGTGGCCTCTCTTAAAACCTTGATGGCTACTGGAATCTTCACATCCTCTCCCTCTGGAACCCACAGGCCCTGTATAGACACAAGTTTTACATGCTTTAATTATACCTGAATCATCAAGTGAACACAAGTGCCTACATGCAAATATACAGTATAATTACAAATGCCTACGTGTATGTGTTGCATGAATGCTATATTTGTGAGGATCCTTTGTTGTGCCCTAAATTCAGTGGTGTTAAATAACAAAGTACATTTACTGAAATAATGTGCTTAAGTACAATTTTGAGGCACTTGTACTTCCATTTATGCTACTTTCATACTCAATTTCAGAGAGTACTATTATACTTTTTACACCACTCCATGCAGTTGACCGCTGTGTTTTACATTCAAAACATATAACCAGTTATAAAATATGATCCATTGTCACAGATTAAACTACTCAACTATCTCCACCTCAACCAGCTATTTAATCAGTAATAATAATCAAATAATATAATTTAACACTTTGAAAGGGGCCTTACTTTTAATACTTTAAGTTCATTTTTTCTGCCAAAATATTTGATGTTCTACTTATACTCTTATACTTAAAATTATGAATGCAGGACTAAAGGAGTATTTGTATAGCATGATAATGGTAGTTTGATGTAACTTTTACCTTTACAACTAAATGTCTAACCCCAACCCTTACCCTTGCCCGAACATAAACCTAATTCCAAGCTTAACCCCATAACAAAGTCTTAACCCAAATAGCCCTTTGAAAAAATGTCCTTACTTTCCAAAAATGTCCTCACTTTCAAGGTCTAAAACTGAAATTTGAAAGTGCACACTTGTTTTTGTACAAAGTAAGAACATTGTTTTGAAATCCATTCTCTCTCTGGAGATTTACCCTAATGTTAACCTACAAGCAACCCAAAAATAAACGCCTAACTTTGTAGAGATCAGCCTTTTTTCTCCATATGGCAGAAAGTCCCCACACTGTCACTGTGTAAACACATATCCCCACAATGAGATTAATACAAGTATATACACACACTGCACTGACGGTGAGAGTGGAGTCACTCATGCCTGATCTGACAAGTTAAAAATGTCTTTTAATTGAAAAATTGACAACAGATGTAGATGAGCAGAAACACTGACGGGTGTTGGTTATGTAACTTGGCACGTGCAGTACTCCTAAGCTACAGCTTTAATAAAACTCTGTGCTGCAGTGGACAAAAAGGTGATTTGAGACACAAACAAGTAGCATGTTATTACCTTGTAAACTGTACCAAAAGCTCCGGATCCTAGCACTTTGATTTTCTTAAATTCAGGTTCCTTCAGGATTCGCAGCAGAGCCTGGTTTGGAGCCTCTCCACTTGGAGTCAGAGGTTCAACCAACTGGAAAAGAAGGACTGGATTTCTTAGAAACAGCTGCACAAAGTGAATCTTTTAAAATGCATTGTAGTATATCAATATTCAAAACAGATTATACAAAAGAAAATCAAATACTGTAAAGATAATCTGAAACTGATGCCTGCACTTTCCCTTTCAAGTAAAAATGAATCTTTGCATAAAGCAGGCTTGTATCTCTTTAAATTAACCCCAACATCTAAAATACAACATTTTGATGTCTTGATGTCTCTCTACACGTGTGGTGACTCAGTCCCCTAATCTTACCTCTCTCTCTTGGAGAAGTCTACGCATGGTTCTCTTCCTCTTGATGTGGCGTCGGCGTAGCAACACAAACACAGACAGGGCTGCAACAAGAACAGCCAGCAGCCCACCAACTACACCAGCCGCAATCATGGAAAGGCCAGAGGGGCTGAAAGACAGGTGAAAGCTAATTTAAGAATGCAGATAGAAAACAGAGCACATTTACAAATTCAATAAAAAAGGAGAGATGAGATTAGAATTTCTAACATGTTAGTACCTTTTACTCTGGCAGCCTTGGAGACCAGGCCCCATGCACCTGTAAAGAAATCAATGCAAATAATCTGATGTTACCATACCATCACTTTGATTTCACACTGAAAATTCACCATCATCAGTCCATTTTTTCTCTATGAAACTCTGAACCACTTCCCTTCTTACTAATCAGTATACCACCCAGCCACCGCCATGGCTGAATGTTGAAAGTCCATCAAGGTGAACATGTGCTTTCATTCAAAGTTATATTTTGTTCTGTTCTATAATGCATTGCAGAATATAGAGGTTTAATACTGAAATTAAGGAAAGAAATAATAAATAATAATATAATAACCCATCTATGCAGAACTTTTCAGACAATTAAAATAACAAGAATAATATAATGGAATAAAATAGCCAACAATAATCTATGATAACAATACTGATAAAAACAGATAAGATATGTTGGATAAAATTGTGTGCTAGAGTTGATGAAAAAGCTTCTTCTTTTTTTAAAGATAAGTTTTGAGATGTCATTAATTCTGCAAGTCACAGATCTTCAGGCAGGGAGGCAGATTTGTTTTAGTGGGAAAAAATGCTAAATTTCTGTTATTTTTCTTTAATTTGTCTGATTTCAACATTAGTCTCAGCAAAAGCTGCCTCATGTTGAAAGCCGACCTCTCTCTCCCTAATCTGTGCCAGCAGAACCACAGCTGACCCTTCTGGCTTGGATGAAGTTACTGCATCAACATCACAACAGACAAATGTTTGCAACTCAGAGAAATGTAGTGCCAGTTCTCAGGTCGGCTGAACAATGCTTTTACCCTTGAGTGCAGTTTTTGTGGCACAGCCTGCACACTTTCATCTCATCTGCGTATTTCCACACCAGCATGTCGTCCTCCCCTGGCACGCCTTGGGGACATCGAGAAACACAGAAAAGGCCGTCTTGGAAGTTGGCACACTTAGTACAGTTTCCAGAACCCTTAAAGAAAAAATAAAATACTCATGTTTACAACTCTCTTGAGAGGTGTAGTAAATATGATGTAAACTGCCCTGTCTCATAGTAATAATTTCTCAAAGCAAGCTGTGCCGATCTTCCTCATAAAGATGCAAATGTTTGGCAATGAAAACCCACCCAGATATGTTAGGTGGTTTGGTTTAGGCCAGCACAACTCTGTTCACTGAGAGACGCATTGCAATCAAGTGCTGCAGTGTAATACTTTCTTTCAAACTGTCTGCTTCAACTTGTTGTTTTCAGTCAAAGATGTGATTATTATGAGCGCATTAAAAAAAAGTACAGATCACACAGCCACACCCCTCATCCCAAACATAACATGTCTTGTGGCTGCACTGCACTATGGTCTAATAAGGCTGCTGTTGATGGAGAAATTGGTAGCGCTGACACTTCTGCAATAGATTTCATGCTGGGTAATTGCACATTTGTGTTGTTTTTTGATTCTGAGACTGACACAAAAACATGACAATTATTGCTTATTTTAAATTCATAAATGTAGTTTCACAGAGCTGTTCTACAGTAGTTCAAATATGTTTGTAATAATAGTTTAGTTTTGAAACACATACAGGCGCACTGCAGGTTGCGGTTCCATTCAAGCGTTGACACTCGGGGTGACACACTATGCAGGTTTTATTCACGACGGCCTCTCGCGGCTCTCTGCAAAAACAATAACAAAGCTGACAGACTCTCACCGCTGGTGCGCCTCATTTGAAACAGTTACATGTGAAGTAAAATTCTTGATCTCTTTTTTGAGAGCACAAGTTAAATTGTAAGCATGTTGAGATTCAATGTTTGACAGAGATCTGCAAAGATAAACAGATGTGAGTGAACGTGCCATTTCAGCTTCAATGTTTGTCTTATATCTACTGGAGGTTTAACTTCAAAATACCTTGCATCATATTTGGTCTTTGAATTGATTTAATAACAAATCCCCAATGTCCAATGTCTTGTCTGGAAATGCTTGTGGTATGAAAATAGACTTTGAAGGAGTTAACTGTAGAGCACACAGATCTGATGTTCAGACCGTTTGCTTGTCTAAAATAAGGAACACTGCATTTCAGAGCTTAAAAATACGGTGGCTGACAGGGGCAAACGCCTTGCAACTTAAGAAAACACACCCAAATAGACAAAACACAAGCAAATTAAGAAAACAACTTCATTAATTTGACAACACATGCGCAGCATTCAGCAAACGCGCTGCAAATACACACAACACAACCAAAATACATAAACACGCTGCAAATATGAAACGATGCAAAAAGAAAAGTACGCAAACCCAGAAAATAAATGCAACAAAAAAACGCAGCATCCAGAACGGAAGTTCTCCAGACCTCTAGAGGGAGCAGCTAATGGAACAGCTTGATTTTCGACCCCACGGGGAGAGAGCGCTCTGCCTTTTTATTAGAGTCAGGTATGGCTGCAGCCTGGAGAACTCCATAGACTGTATATTAAATTCATATTAACATAATATATTAGTAATATACAGTCTATGCTCCCATCTCATGCCCTCCCGGCTGGTGCTGTCCCCGAGCTACGGCTTTTCAAAATAAAAGCTTGCGTCTGGTCCGCTATGTGTTTGTACTTTGGTGTGTTGGATGTTTGTGAACTAAACAGTACGGCAATCATGCTAATGAATACAATAACTTTTTCAGCAGATGTCTTACTTACAACATGATTAGTTAGTATTACAACGAGCAGTTTTGTGTTTATATGTGCGAGCGGGATTTATTCAGTTTGATAAATCCCAAGGTAAATTGGCTGGTTTACTAAACAGGGAGGGACTATAAATCCTGTCTGTTTTTTGTATTTCAAGAGCGAATTGCTCCACAATATGAATACAGATTGATCACTTATTTTGTTGGTAACCGCTGTGGTATAATCACAATATTACACTTGAGGAGGCCTATACTATACTACTTCATGCGCCTTTTGGACCTCGAAATTAAACCCTCTCATGTAATATGGCTTAAACAAACGTCAACGTTAAACACTGATGCAGTTTTAAATGTTTTATTACCACGAGTTTACAGACGTCTCTGCTGACTGAGTATCACCTGTGACCTGAGCCGAGACACACCCACCAAACGAGAGAAAACATATCTCAAACATAGACACTCTCACTCTCTCTCTCTCTCTCTCTCACTCTCTCTCTCCCTCTCCCTCTCCCTCCCCCTCCCCAGGGTCGAAAATCAAGCTGTTCCACTAGCTGCTCCCTCTAGAGGTCTGGAGAACTTCCGTTTTTTGTTGCATTTGTTTTCTGGGTTTTTGTGCTTTTCTTTTTGCATCGTTTCATATTTGCAGTGCGTTTATGCATTTGGTTGTGTTGTGTGTATTTGCAGCGTGTCTATGTATTTGGTTGTGTTGTGTGTATTTGCAGTGCGTTTGCTGAATGCTGCGCATGTGTTGTCAAATTAATGAAGTTGTTTTTCTTTTTGCATCGCTTCTTTTTTCGGGGTTTGTGTGCTTTTCTTTTTGCATCGTTTTTTATTTGCAGTGTGTTTATGTATTTGGTTGTGTTGTGTATATTTGCAGCGTGTTTGCTGAATGTTGCACGTGTTGTCAAATTAATGAAGTTGTTTTCTTAATTTGCTTGTGTTTTGTCTATTTGGGTGTGTTTTCTTAAGTTGCAGGGTGTTTGCCCCTGTCGGCCACCGTATAAAAAGGCATTAAAACCCGGATTCCTCCCTTACCCCTCCAGGATATTGCAGGAGTCAACGCAGCTCCCATCACGGCTGTGGTCACGGCAGGCAAAACACATATCCGGGCCAGGGCCCCAGCAGCTGTCCGTGGCACACTTCCTGTCACAAGTGTTGTTTTGCAGGGCTAAAAACAAACATACAATCTCAAGAAGAGATCTTTCCTGCATAATCATTTAATTCTGAAATTAGACTTCATTAATTCTAAATCTGACTTGTGCGTTGCGTAATCAGTAAGTTACATAACAAAACAACAAAAAAGGATCTGGCTGACTTTGTTGTGGGAAACCAAATTCAATTTACCACATGTGGCAGCATCAGCATTTTCTTCTATGGTAGCACTTTGGCTTTCTGATTTGAAGAGCCCCTTCCAGTGGCTATTGTTGGCGTAGCACAGGTTCCGGTTCTTAATGATGACCACGTCTCCATCGCTGATTTCTTTGAGGGAGCGAAGGCCCAAGTAGTTGATATCAAGATGAGCCATAATCACGCTGCGGCTACCACTACCAAAGAGAAAAAAAGGTAGAACAGAAAGAGAAGAAGAAAAAAAGGAAAGATTTTATGACAGCCTTGAATAATAATCAACTCTTAAAAAACAAATTCATTTCTTGAGATCCAGCGGTTGTAAATCTATGGGGGGATCTTTACAAGGAACATACCGCTTAGTTCGTCCTCGGATGATCTCCAGATTCTCAAAAGGACTGAGTGAGCTCATGCTCTCTGGCCATGTTTGAATCAACAAGTATCCTGAAGCAACAAATGGATTGTTAATTGTGAAACTTTTTAGTGTGCATTGAATGTGTCATGCATTACTCAGGTCTTATGCAGTCTTACCAGTAATTTCCTTAACTGTCTTAAACACATCAAGCTGGGCAGGATCCATCTTTGGTGTGTTGGTATAGTCATCACTACAAATAACAGAGAATGTACATGTAATCTGCCATTGGTAAAGGTACCTGGTAATCTATAGCATTTGATATGGTTGATATACACAGGCATGAAGGCTGTAATGTTGTTAATATCCATGACTTACCCATAAATTGATGTCTTGATGATAGCAATGTTACCATTGATTTTTGTGCAGTTTTTAAAGGAATCAATGTTGGTGGCATTGATCGACAATATGTTTGTCAGATTTCCTATTCCAAGCCCATTACACACTGTGAATAATATGAAAACAAAATCAGTACAGAAACTGGTTTAAAGCTTTTGATCGTACTCTAATTTTGGTATTAAGCTAAACCAAACTGAGCCTGGCATTTTAAAATCTGCAATACCACGATGTTAAGTACACTAATTATTATCAGCTAAATGTAAAACATCAAAACTCAAAGTAATCATTATGCTAGCAGTATGTTCCCTTAAAGTTATATATTATTATGTATTACAATATTGGATTAGTGGTGCAATAATATGAAAGTAGCATTAGCATGTTGTAGTTGGTCAAGGTGGAACTAATCTTTAACAATTTGACATTCTATTAAGTAGATTGTTTGTAACAATGTATCATATGATTTGAATGGAAGACTGGAAACAGTGGGAAACAGCTAGCCTGGCTTTGTCCAAAGGGAACAAAATCCACCTACCAGCACCTCTAAAGCTCAATAGTTATGTTTTTTTGCGGGGAGTTATGTGCTAAGCTTATAGACTGCAGACTGTACCAGCTAACTTTATATTTACCGCAGAGATATGAGAGTGGTATAAATCTTGTCATCTAACTCTCAGCAAGAAAGTAAATTTCTCAAAATGTTAAAAAGTAAATAGTGCAATATTGGCCTCTAAAGCTTTGTTAAGCTGAAGTTTGAATAGCATAAAATGGAAGCACTTGAGTACCTTTGAATTGAAATAAAGCACAGCACCAAATGTACTTCGTTTTGTTGCACCACTGCAAACTACACTGTGTCTACGAGTCAGAAATAATTCCCCAGGTTGCACAGTGATAGCTTAACCGCCTACCTTTTGGACACAGTCCATCACACTTGGCGCACTTCCTGATTCGTCCCTCGTCCACCTCATATGTGTTAACACTGCACGTCCGCACACAAGCTCCATGATCAGTTACAACATAGTTATCTGGAATTATTACAAAATACAAACTGTTTGCTTCATCATCATGTAATAGTCAACATTTACAGGTTGAATAACGTCAAAACCAATCTGAATGTGCCTTTAAGCATAACCTGTATGAGTCATACCGAAAGTATGACTATAGGTACATAATAATGCTGCAGGCCTTCAGTATAGACTGAGTAACAATGGGACAGACCTGTGTAAGTTAAACTGAGAAAGAACAGTTGTGGCATTAACACGCCCTGAAACTCAATCATTTTCTTTTTGTGTTTCTATAGTTTATAATTAAACTTTAGACAAACTATAACCACTTAATGTGTAACAACCCTTTAGGACAACCTGGGAACTTGTTATGTTTGTCTAGTTTTACTTTATTTCTCTTGACTGTCAAGACAACAGCTAGAGTGCACGCTATGAATATATCAAAGCCTAGTTAAGTAACAAATCTTACAATTCATCTTACAAAACAATTGAGAATACGTTTATCCGTTCTTACGTGGGCAGCTCTCTACACAGGTGGCCCCAAAGTTGTACTTTCCAAATGGGTTGGGTACCAGCTGGTGCAGGTTGGGGTCGTAGCGCATGAGGCCCGGGCAGGAGTCCTTACACACCCCGTTGTCCTGGAAGTCCCGACAGGCCTGCAGCACAAACAGTCAGTCAGTACACTGGGACCATAACAGAGCCCCACACTAATGATAACACTGCATTCCTCTACAGCCTCGGCTTAATCCTCAGAGCTGGTCAGAGAGGGAGAGCAGGCGCCGATACTCGAGGCACTGCCAAATAAAAACATTTAATCAGCAGTTATATATCTAATTGGAACTGAAACCAATAGCAATACTTCTGATCATAAAAACAGATGCTGCTAAGTGAGGGCTTTGTTTTGTTGAAGGCTTCTGATCCAGATTTATTACAGACGCATGAAACATTCAATGTTTTTTGTTGTTTAAGCTTGTCTTCTCTCCCAGCTCTTTTATCATATCATTACTCTTCTAGTAATCATCATTACTCTTCTAGTCCCCTATGTGAAGTTGTCTCTTTCTCTCACCAGACAGTCGGTGGGCCGTGGTCCTGTGCAGCCCGCAGCACAATGCTCATTACAACAGTCGCTGGGTGAAGGCCCTTTGCATCTCTTTGAGCACTGCTGTGCACAATTCAGCTTTGTTACTGGAAAAGGTACAGGACAAAGTCATTAGAATGCCCTGTAACAGGTATTTTTGGAGGCCATATTAAAGCTGTACATCATATCAGTTTGCATGTTCAAATGATGGCAAAAACAATGAAGCATGTTTGCAAATTAGTTTCACCTTGCTGTTGTTGGTATGCAGTGAAAATGTTAGAGGACTTAAGGAGTAATATGAAAACAAAGAGACTCATTGTTTCCTAATAGAGTATGAAAACTATACACTAACAATAATATATTAAATAAAAACAATATTGATTTCAGCTTTAATACAGCATTGAGTTTTTGTTAGGGCTGCACAATATATATATTATTATTATTTTTTTTTTTTAATCGTCATCGCACATATCAACTGTCGCAATATACAAATTGTGAAAGGCTGCTACATATCGCGAAAGACAGTCAGAGATTTTTTGTGTTAGTTGAAAGAAAATATAAGTAGTAAACTACACTTTTAAAAAGAAACCGTCATGCTTGTGGTGCCTTTTATATTCAATTTAATGTTCAATATGTTCAATAAATGCTGGAAATGATTTCCTTTCGTTTGTTTTAAATTCAACAAGCAATTTGTTGTATTTTAACAGAATACTGAAAGCAGCAGAAGTGCAGGACTGAGTACACTATAATATCCGTTTATGTATCGCAAGTAATAACGTTATCGCGATATTCAACAACGTTATCGCATAAAGCATATTTTCCTCATATCGTGCAGTCCTAGTTTTTGTTTATTCTTTTCCCATGATAACATTAAATCACAGGATGATAACTCACAGGTCTGACAGTTTTGAGGACCAGGTGCCCAGCATGAGCCATTGAAGCAGCTTGGGTCGCAGCTTTTACCTGGAAAAGTAGACCACAAGAAATAAACAGGGTAAAATGTTTACTTCACACCCTTGAAATTCTTTAACAACACAAAAATCAATCGGTTTGATGACATTCTGTGGAGTCTCTGCCTTCTGCTGTGAAATGTACTTACAACGTGGATGGCTAATGGCCGATGGGAGCACCATTTTGGGTTTGATATCAGTGTTGACAATATCATACCACTGTATTGTTTCCACATTGCATGGCTGGTTGGTCCCAAACTTTACACCTCCTTTAAGAATTTCTGCAAAAGAAAACTGGCACGTGAATTTGATAAAATGACAATTCATTTTACAACACACCAATTTGTTTTTTCAGAGTTTTATAATAATACTATATTTTATGAAAAATTCAGTTCACAGAGAACTGAAGAACTGGTGAGGTGGACTGACCTGTCAGGTTGGTCAGAAGAAGCTCATTGGTGCCCTGACCTGTCCCTTTGTCATAATTGGTCAGCACAGCGAGGCCAAACATTCCCTCATAGAGCGAATGACCTCGAATGATGCGCAGGTTCTGCAGAGGAATCCTGGATGCTGTGTTGAGGGCGATCAGCACATAGCCGCCCACTTCTTCAATAGACTGGAAGAAAAAAAACGAGAAACCTTGGTTGTTAACTGAAGTAGCTAATGTACAAAAGTAAAAAAAAATAAAAAAAATAGGGCAGTAACTGAACCTATGTGAATTTCCTGCATTTATATACATTTACGGATGGAGAAAATGGTCGTCCATAATAATGGTGGTATAACAAAATAATTTGAAATGCATGTCAAATACTGTATTATTAATGTATTAGCTCTACTTGAAATCTAAATATTTAGTTTCATTGATAGACGGCGTTGACTTTAATCTTAAACCTACTGTCAAACGTATGATCAGCTGGTGCAACAAGCTACTGATACATAATGACAGATCATGCTGTTTTTACATCCTTACTGAATAAAGCACAGTTCTTTATTGTGTATGTTTTTAGAGGAAGAGTACAACAACTCAATGCCACCTGTAAATCAAATACAACTAAAGGATTTTTTTCTCAAACAAAGACCAAAAGGTAGCCTACTTGCTATCACTTGTAACACTTATCGCAGTGAGCGTAGATGACCTTGATGAGGGTATCAGAGATTTTATTAACTCAGAGCTTCTCTCATCTGGATTAAGACAGCTGGACAGTAAGCAGACACTATTTAGAGAGATTTTATTGAACTAAAAATGATAAAATGAGAGGGACAAAAATAGGATTTTGAGAAGAGGAGGGAGTCATGCCCCCCTGCTCACCATCGGAACTACTGCACGATATCTGCTGACTGTATGTTATTCTGTGTTTGTGTGTGGTCCCTCGTCACATCTGCCCATAAACACACTAAATCCTCTGTCACTACGGACTCACTCTCCGCATATTTTAATTATCTGTACTGAAGCTAGAAGAGCAGTGAAGAGCCTGCAAAGATCCAGGATAAAATGTCTGGCAAACTGGATTCAGACCACCAAAGAGATGATAGGAAACTTCTCCCATCTGTTATGTGCACGTTTAGCCTCCACTGCTAACAGTACAGTCTTTACCGTGAGGAAGGACAGGTCACGGTGCTCCTCCATGTAGGTGACCTCCAGGTTCTCCAGGACCACAGTACAGTTGCTGTAGGTCTTCACCATGTTCAGGTAGTGGTCATCTTTGGAACCCAGAAGGTTTAAACGATTGCTGATGCCTTGGCAAACTGCAGGGAATTCAAAATAACAATGTGTTTGATTTATTCAAGTGTTACTTGAAACACAATATGCAAAACTGGTTGTAAATCATCTACAATGTCACAAAAGCATTTATTCGAGGCCCACACTGTCAGAAACATTCACTGCTTATGTGACATCCTGGCTCGATTTATGTCTGTGTGTGTCTCTGTTAGTGAATTTGGTCTGCACAGTCATAATCTGGCCAACTTTCATGTGAAAATAACCGTTCTGGGTTACATCTACAATAGGAATCAAAAGCCAGTTCTGGCTCATGAGTCAAAGTAAGCTGGCTGTATTTATACTGGCGAAGGCCTGAATCTTTCCACTGCTATGCAGGCTAGTTAAAACAACCACTGCAGCAGCATCTCCAGGCCCATTGTGTCACTTCAGAGAAAAGATTTGGTGCGTCACAGATTCCATGAGATTTGTAAGTGCGTTTAATGGGGGAACTGTAGCTTTCTAAATCTCATAATTGATAATGTTCTTCACTTCAATTCAACTGCAGCAAAGTTTAAGCAGATCTGATTTCAGGGCAAGTTCTTGACATGATTAAATAAGAACTTAGGGCTTACATCAAATGCTGATCCATGAACATTCTCAAGTTTTCAGTGCCAATGCCAACAACGCCAATGACAGAGATTCACAGGACTACAATTGTGGGCTGATAATGCAGCCTATCTGGCCTTATGCAATACAGTGTTTGGATAAGGAAGGCAGTCATACTGATAAGTGCAGAAGACACAAGAGGCGTTTTTTCTTAGTGCAGTTTTTAAAAGAAAGAATGCAGTAAAAGAGCAAGTATTCTTCCTCTGTTCAGTAGTCCCTTGACTACACACACACACACACACACACACACACACACACACACACACACACACACACACACACACACACACACACACACACACACACACAAACACAAACACACTATAGGCATACAATTGTTTCAGTCTCAATTTATGGGTTAACTTGAGCAATAGGTTGAGAAAAACAAAAGCTTATTCCTCCTGTTTATTAAAAATGAGGGTGCTGCTGGTGTAATGTCTCTTAGGTCACATTCCACAACATGCCTGCTCTTGACTGCAGAGAAAGCCAAAACATGCGCTACAAATTCTGAAGCACACCTCACCTCACGACACTGTACATAACAGTTGACTTGATTGCACTGCGGCATTTCTGATTTGCCAAATTAAAGAAAGAGACAACATAATCTTCCAGCTCAGTCAAACAAGTATCTGAAGCCAATATCTTGTAATTTTCCCCTTCCACTGTGCCTTTTACTCATGTTGTTGTTTTGAATTCACACAAACCAACAGCGATGGTGCACCGAATCAGTGAGAATTAGGCACAAACAGCTGTCTCCCGCCCTCCCTCTTCTTCCTCCTCATTAATTTGTCCCTGAGGGATCTCCCTGACATGAACCCTGCAGTCCAGCAGCCTACCGCCCAGGCAACAGAGGCAGAGTAGCAAAGGCAAGTTGAGTGTTTTAATTAGAGGAGCCATGTGAGATGTAATTAGCCCCCTAATTATTACTCAGACTGATAAACCAAACTGTAATAAACAAAAAGGTTGTCATGAGTGTGCAGCTGTGAATATTAATCAACCTGATTTGGCCATCCTGAATGACAGTTTGCTAATAGGGTATGCTGCTGATTATGGTTAATTAGTGTGTTGTATTACCATATATAGTACATATATGGATATCTCCCAGCCTACTTCCTGTCTGAATGTTTTGTTCAGTTAATATTTATGATAAGCAATAAAGGCTGAGTGAGGCAGGTGACTAAAGGTTCAACAAACTTCCTTCACTAAAGGTTCAGACTTGTGTTGCGCACAAAGAAGAAAAAAAACTGATTGCTCAAGCAAGCAGCAGTACAGCCACAGTACAACAACATTCTCCTCTGTCCACTTGTTGGTTTCATAACTCACTTGCAGGTGGTAAATGACCTGATGTCACACAACCACAAACTGACTTCCTCACCAGGCTGCAATCCATGAGAAAGAAACAAGGTCAGGCTGTAGCTACATTAAAATGATTACTAAAAGATGACTTCATAGTTCTACCTAGACTTTTATTTCCTTCTAACAACACGGCCTGCTACAAATCAACTCTTGTATACAGCCTCTGAATCAGATGTGTCATAAAAAGGTTGCACAACTTGCAAACCACCTTTCTGCAAGTAGAGACAGACTACAGCTTTTGTGTAAAAACTATCAGGTTGAAAATGAAGAACACCTGATTCAATTTGACTTAACAAATTTCCTAGAAACACAGCTGACCTTGCTTACAATAAATGTAAGGGTGAGGCCTGTAGTGACGTAACCGATACGGTGACAAAGACTAATTAGCGATTGCTTAACCTTCTCCAGTTGAATTGTCGTCACAAATGTCCAGGAGGTTACACTACGAGGAAGGAGTGGCGGACTGGTATATAGCTGCTTTAGTGCTGTATGCGTGTGTGGGTGTGTGTACAGGCATGTGTGCAACACTGTGAGGAGTACATAATATTCCCTGGATTGTGCTGTGTTGATCAGCACCCAGCCAGAGCCAGACAAAAGACTTGATAAACCCAATCATTAGTCATCTAAGCTTGTTGAAATGTGCGGTTGCATATCACTCTTTTGATGTTTACTTGGGGACTAGTGTTGGAAGTCAAGGGTGTGTGGGTAGATATTTGTTTCTTGAGGCTATAGGATCTGCGCGACTACAGAAAAAGTGACTGGCTCAGCTAATTATGTGAGATAATTAGCTCATTCTGTAGGTCCACACTCAAATAACACTGAAATTGAGAATTCAGATGCTACTGTTGTACAGAGAATGTAGGTCAAATCTGTTTCAACCACCTGTATTTCTCTCCAAGAGGAAGTAGAGGAGTAATTACTCAAATCTCACCATATAATGAAAAGGTTTGTTTAATCTTTACTTTTAAGAGTAAAAATTGCATGTAACCCATGCAATTACAATACAAGCTTACAATATACTGTCATCCAATAAAAAATGATCACAAAAATAAAAACGTAAGAAAAAGCTGACATTTGTGTTGAATCAACGTCTCTTTGACAATGTCTCGCGACACAATTTAAACTTAAAAGGAATTGTTCGACACGCTTTCTCCCAGAGAGTTAGAGGAGTCGGTATTACTAATTAATCGGTACTACTTTCATGTCTGTACGGGAAATGTGAAGCTGCTGCGAGCAAGTGATTAGCTTAGCTTAGCACAAGGGCAGGAAACACAGGGAAACAACGGTAAATAATCCCCCTGTAAGACAGTGAATTGCAGTTATTACCACACCAAGGACGTTATGTAATGTTTTTGGTTCGGTTTGTCTGTTTGTTTGTTTGTCAGTCAGAAGGATTAGGGAATATCGACAAGCCCGATTTTCATGAAACTTGGTAGAAGGGTGGAGCATGGGCAAAGGACGAACCCATTCAATGTTGGAGTGGATCCAAATCACAGGGCAGAAGTTATTTTTCACTTTCTTAAACATTCACACAGCAATGCCATTGTGAGATAGGGCATGCCTTGGCGGAGGTCAGCGCAGACCTCAGAGTGCCCTTCTACTTACCCTTTGATTTTTGTACAGATAAAACATTTTAGCAATTAGTGAGCCAGGCTAGTTGTTTCCCTCTGTTTCCTAGTCTTTATGCTAAGCTAACTGGCTGCTATCTGTAGCTTTATAATTAACGGACGGATAAGAGTGGTATCTATCTTTTCATCTAACTCTCTGCAAGAAAGCGAATAAGCATCTTTCCGCTATGTCAAACTTCTCCTTTAAAAACTTTCCAAAAGTAGCATTTACTGAAGGGCTATTAGATTGCATATAGGCTACAGGTGTTTGAGTTATTATGTCCATGTCTTTTATTAACTTTAAAAACTTTAAGATGTAAACCTTTTCTTTCAACTTTAAAGCTGAAAAACATATTTGACAGAGAAAAGGAACGAGTGGAGCAGAGTATAAAACCTAAGTCACGGCAGACAAAAGTTCTAGTAAATATTTGAAACACATTAACTAAACATGGTAAGATCAAATCTACAATGTTAAGTACCAAAACCAACCAAAAGAAAAAAAGCCTGCCATAAATTTACATTTTGAGGTCTCATCTACATGTTTTGATGAAACTTTGTATTTATCTGGCCATGAGAGGAAATCATGAATGTCCAAATGCAAACCAAACTTCTCAGGCACGCGCTGAAAGCTTCTCTAACCCATCTAATGGTTTCCTTTGGTACAATGAGCCATCTACTATACATGTAAATCATCATGCTTTATACCTTTCTACAGACAACAGAAATGGCCCTGCTGCGTTCTCTTCCTCTCATTCACTACCTGCAATTCAATTACACAGTGTCCAGAGTCTGATAATTACGTTATCTGAAAACTTATACATGATAAAAGGGAAGTAACGATGCTAACTGACATGACTTGTTTATTTCTCTCTCCAAGTCAACGGCATTACGCCAAAGTATCTTACGTAACTCAATCTGCAGTGTTCCTCCGCTGATAACAAATCAATGCCAAAATGAATTCCCTTATTTAGAGGTGAATTATGGTTAACCCTCTCATATGTCTCTGCACGTATGGTAAGAGGATGTTACACATTCTGCTTTTTTTTGCCTCATTTTCAAGTCGGGGCTCATTGGAGGTTGCATTGACTCAGATTTCCAGACCTCCAGATTTCAGGGAAGTATAAATCTCTCAAAGCCTACTATCAGTGTTTTTAGCTCATATTCCTCCTCTTATATTTTCTGGCACAATTCAGGAGGAGATGAGGGATCAAATATCATAATAGGTAAAAACCAGCAGCACAAGTCATTATGTGCATTCTTTGGTGTTGTGCACTATATTCATATAAACATACTTTTTTTAAATTCCCGATATCCTGCTCTCTGTACAGGAGGAAACGCAATCTTCCTTTGCGTGGGAGATGCATCAATCCCTTAGAGAAAACATCTTGGGGCCTCAGAAAAAGACAAAAAGGACGAGAGGATACCCCCCCCACTTTCCCTCCCTATCCCCAGTGAATGCAGCAACACAAGTCCCTTTGACATCACAGGAAGCTGATCTTTGCACAGGGTCAGTTCCAGGCGGCTACCCTGCGATGCTGAACCAGATGGTAGCTGATTGTTGTCTCCAGGGTAGGAGGACAATCTGAATCTAACTTCATGTACTATTGGGGAAAGAGAACTGATGAAAAGTAAAACAAACAGAGAGAAACTGAGAGAAAAAAGGAGAGTCTGGAGTGGTTTGTGGTTTAGCTAAACAAGATGTAGATGTGGGACAAAGCAGCTGGCTGTGGGTCAAACTGTGTAAAGGGGGTGTTAAAGCCTCACACTTGACGTATGAACGTGGCTGACCTTTCCCTGAAGGCTAACATAGGGGACAAAACACTGGAGCGGCCAGCTGTAGCACACAAGCAAATGAGCATCCCAGTGAATACGTCACGTCCTCTAAACATTCAAGCCCTGCGACCATGCTGACTGGCCCTGCCTGACTTTGAGCTCAGTCAGTGAAGTTTGGTCTGTTAAGACCTCAGCAAAGTGACCAAATAAAGACCAAAAAGGCTAATGTTTACTCTCAGCTCCTGAGGAGCACTCTCTACCAGTCAGTGAGACACTCCAGGTCCCTGTGGCTGGGCCCATCATAATGTTTACTCTCCACCTCAGTGTGAGGAAACCGTGGATTTAGGTTCTGCACAAACACAGGAATACAGTATGTATACTCACACTCCTGCATACAGCATTTCTAAGACTTTAAATCATATAAATTAGTCCAGTATAATGCCTCATTTAAAAGCCAGAATCAACACCTTTAGAGCAATTTCCTTCAGAAATTCTTGGGTTTAAATAAATATAGAGCATATAAATAATATAGGTCTACATGGGGTAAAGGTTCATGTTAATATATCAATGTTGTGTTTTTTTCAAAGTTGTGAGCCCCACAAACTAAATTTCATTCACCTCCATTGTATTGGGGTGGAGGCAGAAATCTCAAGAGATACATACTGTATATCAAAACCTGGGCAAAAAAAAGGCAAAACTACATACCACCAGAGGTAAATTAGAAAATGCATTTGTATAAATTTCAGTGTGCCAACCCTTTTATTTAGAAACATATGAATTTATTATGTAGTTACTGACTTACAAGAAGAGATTTCATTGCATTTATGCTGGTTATCATTTGAGCTACTGCTGTGAATAATCCACACACTGCACATTTATCTCAATAGTCAATGATGCATTCATTACCCAATTGCAATTTCCAAGACTGAAGAGATAAATAAACCATAAATCAAGATGTATTGAAAAAGGCATAAATTACTGGGCACTAACTTGATTTATTGGGAGTTAGTTAAACACAGCTGCACTCCTATTACTCTTCAGCTGTGACCGATATATGAGGGGCCCAACATGATGGCCCAAATAGTCAAGCAATACATTTCATCAGTCAGACAATTCTCCCACATTAGGGCCGGACGATTAATCGAAAATGTATCGACATCGAAATTCTGAAGCTGTTATCGGCGTATTTGTCCCATGACAATAATTTCGATGATTTTTATAAAACTGAAGTGTGCTTTCATTTCAATTAATAATCAGTTATACATTTTCAATAAATAGCCATAATAGTTCCCGCTTTGTGTGTTTCCTTCAATTATTTCAAAATCACAAAAATAAGCACTTTTGAATTAGAAAAAATATCTCACCTTCAATATTTGAGCCTATAGTACAAACCTTGCCAATGAACTATGAGGACAAAAAAAACGAATCACAAAAAAATTTAATCATCGTTTATCGTTATCGAGGTAAAATGTGCAATTAATCGTGATTTTGATTTTAGGTCATAACTGTGCAGCCCTATCCCACATGCCCTGTTGAAAAGTCCATTAGTCCTTAAAAGGCACCAAACAATTCCACTCCTGTTACCCAAAACTCACACAACCTCTGTTAGCCCCAGCCCCATTTAAATTCCAATAATGCACCCACCATTCTCCTGAAATGTTCCAACATTCAACCCACTTCCTCTTTAACATCCAGACATTCTCCCTATTGAAACCCATGCTAGCCAAGACAACCCCCCACCTCCCCTCTTTTTTCCCCTCTTTCTCCTTCCCTGTTAAAACCATACTCCTCTTCAATCCCACAGGAAGCACTGGAGGAAGACTGGAGAGGGAGTGGGCGGCGAGCGCACTGCTGCTAACTCACTGCTAAATGCCCCCCCCCCCCTTCCACAGACTGTCACTAAGCCATGCCTGGAAAAGAAGAGTGGAGGAAGAGAGAAAGAAAAACAACAACCACAAGCAAAGAAACCCACACATTTCACACATCATTCCAGCAGGAGAAAGCAGCTGTGATTCGGGAATCCCCTGTTGGTTTAAGCATTCCCAGTGCAGAGCAGCAGACCTATATTGAAGCACATTGACAGAGAGGACAGATAACTCTCACTCCTGGACTCCTCACTTCATCTAAACAAAAGGAGATAGAGACTCCTCGAGGCAGCCTTTCTGCTTAAGGGTTTCTTATTTTTAGCCCGATTGCTGACAGATTCGTTTCAGTGTAGGTCCAACCACTGTTTTGCAGTGTTGCCTGCCAACAACCCTGTTACTGCCTTAGTCATGTCTCAACTGCCCCGCTGGAGTCTTCACATAGAGACCCCATAAAAGGAATATTCTACAAAGGCCCTGGGGTTTGCATTAGTAAGCTTTACTCTGTTGCTCAGCCCTTACTCACCATTTCAAAATCTGGGTTTCACATCAGCAGGCCTTTAAATCCACTGATGAGTAGTTTCTTCCTCATCCACACTGGCAAAGGGCAAAAGTCAGGGACAAACGGAGCTTGGGGAATTCGTATGGACAGCAGAGGAGCTCTCATAGTTTTTTAACACTCTGAAAGGGTATTTTGTTACATGTTGCGTTGTACTCACCAAAAGCATGACCAATTTAATTTGCCCAGGAAAGTTTGTAAGAATTTAGCTACGTCTTCCTGATGACACATCAAACTAAAATGTTTGAAATGCAACGGGTTGCCGCTGCCAAGCACTTGGGGCCCCAGAGTGCTCCGTTATAATCTTCAGAGTATTTTCAAAACAATTCTATCGACACTGAAATAGTGTGAACTGCAACGACTGACAGAAAATGGTGCTAGTTTTTCATCAAACACCTCTCCCACAAGCCTACGGCTCAGATTTCATCCATTGTTAACGTGCGGGTCCTCATCCTGTTCATGACAAAAAAAGCACATCACACATGGTTAACAAAGCTCCGAAACAATGCTTTAGCTTGTTTAAGATGATTATGACTGAGGAGGGCGGTTGTTTCAAAGCCACCCCCTCACTACAGAGACACAGAGGGGCTTTTGCACAACCTACAGTAAGGCCTGGCTGCTTTGCATCAGTCATCAAAGGCATCAGGCTTGGCAGGCTAGACCCTTTTCCTCACTATCAGCTACATTGCTGAAGGACCCTGGCCAATCGGTGTATGAGCCAGGATACAAAACCTTTCCAACATTATCCAATGTTATTTAATATCCAACCAAGAGAAAAATGAGGAACATTGTCCAATTACTAGTTAAATAGTAGACAAAAAGTACTACCAACTTTAATGGAATAACTACCTTTACATTGGGGTGAGATATTTGGGTTTAAATTACACCATACAACTATTACAAACATGTTGAGACAGAAAGTTCCTTCTTCACTTTGGAAATAGTAGTTGGCAAGTTCAGCTACAAATCCCGGTTCTCATTTCGGATGTTTTTCAATTGACCAACAGATGCCAAACATTTATAACCCAGAATAAATCTTGGACACTTCAGATGACTTTCTTGGAAGCATTAAACATTAGCGCTTAAAAAGTACACAAAATGCTGACTTACCAAGCCAGAAGAAAGAAAGAAGAAAAGGAAAAGGCCATTTTCCACTGCCAGTCTAACATGCATATTTCAAATACTCTCTGCTTGACTGTTTAATGAAATCAAGTTCCGTGGGTTGTTTACTGTACATGTCCTTTGACCCAAAAACTCAATTAGATCTTGAGTATTTTTAATCTCTTGGAAATCGTATGGGTGCCTGATTATTGAAATAATACCAGGATAAAAACTAAACAAGTGCATTCATATTAAAAAATCTCAGATTGCCTTCTAATCAGCTCAGGAAGAGGATGTTAATGCGGTGGATATACTGCAGGTCCAGAAGGCTAATCCTTACTGCCTGGCACTAGTCCAACTATGCACTCCAGGGTATTTCTACCAGGGAACCCATTCTCCACCTAGCTACAAAGCTATCAAGCTGAAGTGGTTTGTTATGAAAATGAAAGGAGAGTAGCAGATAATAATCATTTATCAATGATGCTTTAAGTGTCATGGGGCTGTAATATAATGCAATGCATGGGAATATACTTATAATATATGGCCTTCGCTAATGGTTTAGTGGGCTATAAGGCAATAAAAGGGTCAGTTCCACCTTTTTCTAAAGGAGGGAAACATTGCAGGTGAAGCAAGCAGAATTCCTTCTCTTTATAGGCCTCTGGCTTCAATTATGAAAACATATGGTAATGAAGATGTTCAGCTCAAAGTCCAACCAGGAAATTAATTCTGAGCTCAGCGAAGCATGTGGGTAGTTGAAACTTACTAGGCAATTAGAAAAAGGTACTACAGAAAGCGTGTTGTGTTTAAAGCACATTATGTTTTAGTGCTCTGGGAGTTAAACAAATCACAGATCAACTCTGTAGCTGAGCCTTACCGCCGCTACAATATTATGAACAATGCAGTCATCTTGTCTATAAATAACTTGGTTGAAATATGTTTTACAATGCTGATGAAATCCCTGAGAGATGATATTGGCTTGTAAAATACTGGAACCATGGTGAGAGAAGGGCTGACATCTTTTCCTTTTCTAACACACCCCGCCACAATACACTGCCAGCAGCTCTATCATCATTGTTGTCGTAATTCAGACAGCTATGTCATGAGGAGGGACGTCTGTTATTTGCTTGCCAGAATTACTACACTGGTCTATAAGGAGATTACTTGTTGGTGTCTTTTTTGTTGATGAGTTCTTGAAGAGACAAACCTTTGACATGTAGAAAATATCTAATCAAGCACTTTTTTAGTCACACTAGCGGCATGGCTCTAGAGATGGCAATGTCCGTCGGCTGGTTGGTTGGTCCACCACTTTAGTCCAGACTGAAATATCTCAACAGCTATTGGATTAATTGCAACAGAGAATTGCTGCGGATAAGATGAATCCTAATGACTTTGAACAAACGGTTTACTTATACATTGAAATATTTCTATCTGGTTAGTTTGGAATTAAATTTTTCACAGACATTCATGGTTCCCAGGGGGTAAATCCTACCGATTTTGGTCATTCCCTGACTTTTCCACTAGTGCTACCATGAGGTGGTTTTGTGTTAAATGTCTCCACAACTCTTGCATAGATTGCCATGAAATTTGGTGAAGACATTAACACTCCCCTCAAGATGAATTGTGATAACTTTTGGAATCCTTAAGATTTCATTACATTACATCAGTTCAAATGTGTCAAATACTTTAGTTTATGACCACATACCTACAAAATTAACGACATCCCCATCAGCCTTAGCTGTACTTTGTGTTTAGTGCTAATTAGCAAATGTCAGCTTGCTGGCATGCTAAATTAAGATGAACATGGTAAACATTATACCTGCTAGCATGTTAGCATTGAGACCATTTTAGAATGTTGAAGTTAGCATTTAACTCCAAGAACTGCTATTCCTAAGTGCAGCCTCACAGAGCAGCTAGCAAGGCTGTAGACTTTGTAGAATTTGTGTGTAGGATTAGATGCTAAATGGATTATTTTACCCTTGCAGCCTTCATAACTTTTAGCATACAGGGATGCCTTTCTCATCACTGTTGACACAGGGCTGTAAAGTCATGTCTACATGGCAAGTTAAGGTCAAGGAAGACAGATAAGCCTGTGTCAAAGAAGACAACAAAGTCCTGAATAAAGAACTCTTTGTCCAAAGACTTGGGGTTTCTGCTGGGAAGGAGACATTCATTCAAGTTCGGTCTACACATGAGCCACAGGGCTGGATGAGAGCTGATTTGTCTCATGCACTTTCCTTTTTTTCTTTGTGTATGTTTTTTTTGTCATGCGTGTTGTCTCATTATCTTATTTGGCAACCCACCCACTATGTATATTGGCTAATTTTCAGCCATATTAACATTTTCTATAGGAGACACTCCTGTTAGGAAGCCAGGGGAGCTTCCCACAATAGGCACACTGTAAGTAGAGAATTCAAACTTTGCACTCTGCAACTTGTCAATACCAGGCCCATTCAAAGATGTGACAGGGGGTCTAGACTAGACGAAACCTGGAGGCAATACAGGTATCAGTTAACAAGTACATGTCTGTAGATGTTCTGTAAAGCAAGTTTCCTATTTTCCTATGCACGTACAGTGCAAATCAAATCAGCAAGTTAACAAACCATTCTTCTCTTAATGCTGGCATTCAAGTGTCCCTCAAAGCAAGATAAAAGGTTATACCATCACTGAACTTGTTTGTATTTTCCTTGCAGAGGAAACAGTATATGGCAGAGTCCACAAACACTAAACAAGGAAAAAACCTTCTTTTAAACTAGGTATTACTCGCCACCACTGTATTTTCAAAACTGGAAAGTCACATACTGTACAGTAGGTCTTGATTGACACTACCACTCCCTTGCAATGAAGCATGTAATGCCTTAATAACACTGGCAAAGACTACTACTACTACTACTACTACTACTACTACTACTACAACAACAACAACAACAACAACATAAGTAGTCAATCGCTGAAAACTAAGCCTGCTCAGGGTTACCTTGAATGGCATATTTATAATTATGAATTTAATCAATGAACTAGACAGTTTTTCATGTGAAGATATTCACCCTTAACCCTGCGTGAAGTAGCTACTCAGCTGCACTAAATTCAAGTCAACTAAAACAATTTTACGTCAACGTCAGTCACACTGTTTTCATTGTTTACAAGTATAAGCGTGGAAACATTTAAGCAATAGACTAGACCAGAGCCAATTCAAACTAATGGAAAATAGCCTAACCCTTCAGGTTAAAGCTGTTAGAGAGCTCATACATCCTTTTAATCAGGATGTGAGGCAGGAACCCCCCTCCCACCATTCTTTACACTGCAAAAATGATTACAAATTAAACATCCTGGATCTCCATCCCAATTGCTTTTGACAAATTCAGGAATTCATTTACAAAAATTGAATAAATGTACCATAATGTTCTACAAGATCCAAGCCACTAACAGTGAGTCACAGCTTAAAATGCACCATTTAGTTTACTAGACTAATGGACCACACAGGAAGAGGCTAAATGTTATTAGGGAAGCACGTTTCAGAGGCCACCACCCTTCAACCAATGTTTTCTTCAGAAATATTCTGAGATGGAGATATGTTTGTGAAGCTATTGTTCCCTTCCCTTTAGGGGATTCCTCGTTTGGGCAATGACTGTTTAAAACATTGCTCTTCAGAATGACCCTTAGGTCATTAGAGAAGATGCCACACCTACAGAAGGTCTATGGTATAATGCGGAGAGACTTTCATCTCCAATTTGAATGCCAAAGTGAAGCAACACCAACTAGAAAGAACAGACTGAGGCTTTTTGGATGAGTGATTAAGGGAGGAAATAATACAAAAGTCAAAGATCTCACCCTGTCCCTCCAATGGGTTTGTTTGTGTATCCTCGACTTTCCTGTTTTCTCCCTTTTGTGGCGATTCTTCCTTTAAACCGTGCACCACGCCTGTCCATCTCTTTGACATCTCTTACATTTGCATTGTGACATGGAGATCCATACAGGCCAGTACTGAATAAAAATACAAAACCTTATTTATCTGCAAGGAAAAAAGGCCCCAGACTATGCCCGTTTTCTGAACTGAACTGAGTTGCAAATGTCTTGAGCACCTTCAGAGCAATGGTTTTCATCCAAACTGAAAGCCTCCAGGATGGAAACATGTTCGGTGCCCATTTTCCATCTTTACCTTCACTATTAGAGCTGACTTACAGTTTCAGCAGTTCCAGCCTTACATGACATATTCAAAAACTGCTTTGTCAAACACATGAAAAACAAGTAATTCATTCACAGCAGAAATCATTTGGTAAGAAATGTTTCAGTTTCTGCAACAGGTATAAAGTGTGTGCGTTGGCAAACATCTACCAACCAGCCAAACCAAAAGAGAACATTATTTTCACCCCTACATTGAGCTAAAACTAAGTCAAGCATTTGTGTTCATTTACTATTTTTCTGAGGTTACCAGTCCACTGTGACCTAAAACTTGTTTACAGGTGTACATCCTGTAAACATACAGTACAGATAAAAAATGAAATGAGGGAATGCATCAATGTTTCTATGAGGATGCTTAATATACTATGCATTCAAGTTCTAAACTAACTAATCAATTAACCTGCAGACTCTCCTTGACTTCTTGACTGTTTGGTTACCATGTTCTGACCAACAGTCACAAACTTAAGGATATTTAATGTACTATAACATAAGACAAAGAAAAGTTTAATCTTGTGTCGATGGATTTTCAGCTCATTTTATTTATACAAATGTTTGTTGGTTTCATTCTTTTTCCAATTTGACAGTTGAGACACCTTGAAAAACACAAATGATCTATCAATATATTGTACATTCCAAACAAAATGAGAAGTAACAGTGAGTCATGTTTTTCCAAAGATAAGGTATTTTTTCCATCAACCAGGTGCTCAAAACATTACAGCAAAACAATGAAATCATATTGAATAGAATTAGAATTATATAGAATAGAGAATTATAATTAGCCCCTCACTTCTATACTTCTACTTCTATATCGATATCCTGTAGGAGATAGACATACATAGAAAGGCTTAATAACTCATTTGGAGCTGTGGCCTCTTTTCCCTTTTAACACGACACTGCATCTAATGAGATGGGAAGATAGCAGAAGGCATTTTTTCCAACCTGAATTCCTGGGTCTCTTTCCACTGGAGACGCCATGCACAGCCATTGGATCATGGAAAGGCCATAAATGCAGCAGATCACTTTGTTACCATGTACAAACAACGGACGCAAATCAGTTCAATGAGTAACCACATTCACTCACTTATTCCATGCTAGGTTCTCAGTGGATGTAAACAAATTACAGAATGGATTTTAGTAGCTGCAGTCACAACACAATAAACACTGGTTTACTTTGAATGAGAGGCCAAAAAAGAAGAGATTTTAATAATTAAAAACAGTGACATAGAAGGGAGTATTTCTTAACTTATTAAATATTCATGGCAGATGTGAGAACAATACATGACAGTTTATTGTTTGTGGTTTGTTTAGACTGAAAATCAGCGATATCAGACACGTAATTTACCAGATTTTAGGGCTACACAATAGATTTATTGTATTTAGAGGTGTCTCTACGGTTAAAAGTAAGAAGAAGAACAAAAGTTACTTCACTTCTGTGTTTCCTCTGGATGACATACACGTCTAGCCTCGGGTGCGTCTGCTCCACGGCACAGATCTCGGTTGCTCTACAAAAGTATCAGTGCTGCCAGATAACCTGCCCTCTACAGAGGCACTATTGTTCCAGAGTGAAACCAAAATCCTACACCTCTCTAGCAGCTCTCTAAAATCTCTACCACTCCGACATGGTGCAGTTTATCAAAGCTGGGAAGGAGGGCGGCAAGAAATGATCCTCCAGCTCCCACGGCCCACACCAAAAACCAATATTTCGAACAATGGCTGCAGCAGATGGAAGTCTGGGAAGGTCATCAGAAGACCAGCAAGACACAGCAGCAGCAGCACTAGTAGTAGCACCAGGGCCACTCCAGACCATAAAACGCAGACTAGAGATTCTAGGATTACACAGGATCATAACATATACTTCACTACAGACATCCATCTAATCCCAGAGAGTGGGCTTTAATGAAAAGAAAAGGCCTGGTTTTCTGAAAGTAATGGAAAAAATTGATGACTGAGGAGCAAACCTGGCTTGTGAGATTCCCAACACAACACAGAGGGAAAAGCACTTACTCAGGATGCTGAAATGCACTGCAGGAGTGAAATTTGTCATGATTCAGCTCCATTTTTGCAGGTGTGCAAGCATATTTAAATGCAGAAATGATGGCGCTGGACTTCACCTATATACTGTATTATTTATATATATATATATATATATATATATATATATATATATATATATATATATATATATATATATATATATATATATATATATATATTTATATTTATTATCTTCCAATCTCATTCTGTCGAGAACTTGAATAAGCCATTAACTCTGAAAAAGCATATTGATTTTTAAGCAGATTTATCCTGTGCCCAAATCAAGC
Organism: Sander vitreus; assembly: GCF_031162955.1. Classification (NCBI taxonomy): domain Eukaryota; kingdom Metazoa; phylum Chordata; class Actinopteri; order Perciformes; family Percidae; genus Sander; species Sander vitreus. The sequence goes on from NC_135866.1 coordinate 15,476,288, forward strand.
TGGGGAGCCTCGCATTAAGGATTAAGGATTTAGCCGTCGACATGCCCCTGAGATTAGTTTGATCTTTCACAGGTTAACTCATAGCCCAGTTAGAAGGGCTCTCAGGCAGGTTCACATTATATCTGTGTACTTTGGCAGCTTGGAAAAGCAATCATTCTACATTAAAAAGGTAGAAGAAATTTGAGTGTATAATAAAAAAATGGTATCATCACCTCTTCAGTAGGCTACAACTCCAGATACAAGCAGGAGTCCAATTGATTCTGAGACCATTTAGCATTTCATCTGGGAAATAAATCACTACAGTTATTATTTGTAGTTGGCTGCTGGGTGAAGGTGTGGGCATTATTTATAACCTCCCTACAGATGATGAACATGCCAGTGTGCGGGACGAGGAGCTTTTCTATTATTTTGCAAGTCTTGTCTGACTAACAAGTGAATTTCCCAATTGTGGGATGAATAAAGTATTATCAAATCTAAAGACTCCCACAAAACCCATCATGCCCTGGCCTGTGAGCGGAGGACTGACAGGTGGGCTTCCAGTGGGACAGGCTGCTTGCTGTCAGGTGCATTAGCAAATCTCAAATTCATAACAGTACTTCGACTAGGAGTGGGCTAAATGACCATGTGGTAAATAATTTGCTTCTGATTATCATGCAATACCTTTGGGCATTCATCTTTGATTGGCAAAAAACACATTTGATATAATTGGGTAGAGCAGTTTTTAAAACTTTGTCAACTGTTATAAATGTCTGCAGAAGCGTCCCCCTTAGTTACACTTGTCAGGTTTTCCATCCTCACACAGCACGCACATGCAGTTTACAGCGATAACTGCGACACATTTAACACTCAAAATTCCCAAGAGATCATCCAAACACAGAACAATATGCACCAGGGGGGTTTATTTTTCACCAAAATAATCTCCATCAATTTTAAGTTTTTCTCAACTTGAAATTGTTTTGCCACTTCCCAGTGTAAACAGCTGACCAGATGTTCTCACTTGCTTCCTAGCAACACAAACACTGTCAGGTCAAACAGACTCTACTAATATAGATCCAACAGTCGTCCACCCCTGAAAACCATGTATCTCCCAGTTTGGTGATTTCAGAATAAATCAAAGGATTACATGCTCTTTTGTGGGCTGAGAAAAGTATCCTTCTTTTTTTATTTTGAAATTATGAAACCAATTCAAACCCTTTAGAATTATCTCATAAATCCATGGCCGTTGTTTATTTTGAGTTCATAGATAAACCAACTGCAAACTGACAGGCCATTGAACTGGATGGCACAACCCCATGAACATGTTGTGGAAGCCTCCAGCTATTCTTTCTTTAATCAATAACAAAAAGGTATGTGTTTATAAAGATGTAAAACAACCCAAATATCCAAGCATTTGTTTTTTTGGCTGTTTCAGTTTGGAGTTTTGATGACGTAACAATGCAATTGGAGTTTGACATCTTGTTCAAATCAAGTTTTGACTAGTATGCTATTATACTGTGTGCTTGGAATACATGTGTGACACATAGAAACATCTGTCTTAGCCCCTGGCCAAAAACAAAAACAACAACAGCTTAAACTGTCAGACCATATGGCAGAGCTCACATTTCCTTGGAAATGGAAATGAACAGTAATTAAACCAAATTGTACTGCATACCGTAACTATCATTACAGCTGCTCATTTCTTCTTGGGTCTTAATACAATTCTAAAATCCTTATTTACTGTGGGAGACTTGCTGCAGCGTGAAATGTGCACTGCTAGTTTGTTTAGAAGCCCAGAAATATTTAGGGACTCTGTCTTTTTGGCTCACAAACACTTCTGATTTGTTATGGTTCTTTGAAAACCGGCACTGGTTGTTACTTGTTGGAGCAGACGGGAAAGATGCAACTTACACGTGTGCAGCTGGCACCCGAACACACTGTGCTTATCTGCTTGTAAGGAGGAACAACAGTGCAACGAGTGGGCAATGATGAATCATGAGAGGAAGTTAAAGTCATTAGGGAGTAAAGTGATACTTCTGGTCACTTTCTCCCCTGACATCTGTCCTTTATTATGAGGTCTGGTCACTCAAACTACATGTGGAATATATTTAAATATAAATATGTTTTTAATCTTACTCTACCATTTAATTTAGCCACTGAGATGCAGGGTCTTTCCTGTGCATATTTTCCAGCCAGATCTGTGTCAAATATTGCGTCTGCCTCACCTCAGTGAGGTGAGACTGACATGTCAGCTATTAAAAAAATAAATAAAGATACTGTAACAAGAAAGCATTGAAGTAACAGTCAAAACACTGCCATGTCATTAAACAAAAATAAGATTGCTGTGACCTTTACTTCAGGGCCAAAAGAAAGCACTAATATAAAGGAGAGCAAGAAAAACCAGGAAACCTGGTTTCTGCTACTATAGCACTTGTTTTCATACTTTCATCAGCCTCACTCCATACCACACTTTCCAGACTCTCTCTGCTTTACATCATTTGTGCAAGTAGAATGAAGTGACTGTCTTCACATTTTGATCTAATTTTAAGGACCAGATCCAAACTGGGCACATGCGCCAGTATTTTTTTTTTTTTATTATGTAAGAGGATGCTCAAAATATATATTTAAAAAAAAATGAATACATGTAAACAGCTGAGTGGTCAACAGAAGGAAATCTTAAGTGAGGAAAACATAGCAAGGTTTTGTGTATAGGAAATAGGCCTTGTTAGTGGGTGCATCAAAGAGCTTTTGGTGTTTCAAGGTGACAGCATCGTTCTATTTTTGCCTACAAATAGGCCACACACTGCATATAGACAAAGATGCTCACTCTGCTCACAAAAAGATCGAATACATTACAAATAAAAGGGGGGAAATGAAAATAAAGCACCACGCCAGTAAATAGCACAATCCGCATCCCTTCCCTTCCCTGCAGCATCTTCATCAATGTGGTGCAAATGTGCGTACTTGGGTCATCGCCACGCTTATTTGCGCAGTTTTCTACTCGGCCAATTCATTTGAACTTTTCCGCAACACACACGCCACCGTATTCCTTATCAATAACTATCCAGCGTTGACACTGGACGCTCAACTTTGTTAGAGCCTCACTGTAACTTTTACCAGGTCACAGGCTGAACCGCGAGACGATGACAAACTTTTTCTCCCACGCTGGATCAAGTTTCTCTGCGGCTTCTTGAGCGGTCTGTGATTACTGAGATTTATGGAAATGTCGGAAAGGCAAAGAGGAAAACGAAAGCCTGCTTAGCATTACAGCCCCGCCACGTACATGTTGTAATAGCTCCCCACATACCTTTCCTTTCCGCCAGAACACAGCAGCCCAAGCAGAACAGAGAGGTGAGACTGATCCACTTCACAAAACGGGTGGCCATCGTGTTTTTGAAGCTCCCGGTGAGAAGGTGTCATTCCATGCCAACAACACGCGATATACCGCTTTATCAAAACTGAAAAATCTTTTTTTTCTCGTTTAGTAAAAGACTTTTCCTTCTCTGGGAAACTCAAACTTTGACAGCTCCTCCTCCTCGCAGATATCTCCAGCAGTCCGAGCTCGTGCAGCGAGGACAAACTACTGGCTGCTCTGACGTCAGCAAGAGGGAGGATGCGCCTCTCAAACTGCTCAGGTAGCCTAGCTAGAGGCAGAGTGATGGTTTTTAGAAAGACAATGTGCACACTATTGTGTAGTAGCACTACTTTCGGGAAATGGTCTGCAGAATGGAAAAGTACACATAACGAAAACAACAACAAAAACACAGGTAGGCCTATAGTTATTTATTGCTGTCATTCCCAAACTACTTGCCTACTCCCAATGATGCAGTGATTAAACGCTGGATAAACATCCTACAGTGAAAACACTGGTCTTTTACCTTGAAATCATTCAACTTATATACAGTAAGTTGGGTGGCGGATGAGATGTGGAGACCCTCCCTCCCTATAATTACCTCAAACATATATTTGGCATTTCTGTTCTGCAATTTCTTGGTATTCAGCTGATATGCTGATAGGGATATTATGCAAAAATCTATATCGGCCGATATTTATAAGTCTAGCTCCAGTACTCTACACTAGTCCAAGTTGGGAGTTTAACACTCAATATAATAATAATAATAAATTTAATTTATCAAGTCACTTGCCATGAATTACTTAATGAACACAAAAAACATGAATATTAGCTCTTTCTTTGCAGTTAGAAAGGTATATTAAATGTGTTTTACTGGGTTTCCTTCTCTTCCTGCTTTTAATGCTCTTATAGTTTAGAGTGAGTGGGTGGCAGTTGCCCTTGGCATAATGATCTGATGATATTTCTATAGGGAATTAGGCTTTTGATGCGACTTTGCCCCTGTTAGTATGAAAAGGAAAACAAAATAATGAGGTTTAACTAAGTTTAACTAATAACATTAACGATGGCTCAGTTCCATTAAGTGTCCCGTAAGTCATTAAGCCAGTAAGTGAGCATGTGCGAATGACAGTGATGCTGAGCATTATCAAAAACTGTAGCCAGAGGTACAGGGTCATTTTTACAGACAAATGACTACTTTTTGTTTATTTATACACACACACACACACAAAATCTCATGTAAGCGTCCCTCAGGTGAACACCTATAAATTAAAGAAATTATAATGATGAGTCATCTGGGACGTTTCATTTAATTTGGCCTATAATAGCTAGGCTCAACAGTAAGTTCTGGCATCTTAAAATCACCCTTTCACCCTTATTAGTGGGAATGCTGATTCAGCAGCATTCCAACTATTGTTATTCTGTTCGGCCATTTTCTTTATTTTTCTTATTCCGTACGTTTTTTGGCTCTCCGTAACTTCTGCATACTTTCAGCTATTAAAACCATTCAACTTTTAAAATGTTCAGCTCTTTCAGCTAATGATGGGACTTCTTCAACTTTTTTTTAACTATTTATACTTTTTTAACACTTTTTTTTAACATTGAAGTCAATGAGAGCAAGCTTCAAATCCTTCAAATCCTCTTCCGCTCCCAAAAGATTCAGCTCCTTTGTACTTTCACCTACAGACACCAAACAAACTTTAAAATGTTCACAAAAGCTTCAGGTATTAGGCTATGGCTTTTCAGTTTGATATCCTTTACAGTTTATGTGAAAAAGCTGTTTAAGTTTAGTGATCATTTCAGGATTTCAGGAGTGTGTGTTGCGTCTGCCAGAGTGAGTGATGTCATCAAGTAGAGTGTGGAGCCTTAAACAATTATCTTTGTCCCTTCTCTATAAATTGCTCTCAAACCCACAATTGTTACTTGTCATACACATTGTATACATCAAAACGTAGGTATCTTTGTCTAGTTTCAGCCAATGTGCTCATTTATGTGATTTGAGTTATACATTTGGCTCGATGAGCTTCCAAATGACAACAGTTCCAAATCTTCCTCCATTCACTGCCATGTTAAACATCCTCCACATTTCCCAGCGAAACTCATAGCAAACCACTTTTTTAAATTGCTGATATGCCCACATTTTTAAGTTTATCCACATAAATTTTATATTGATGCGTTCACAAAGGCGTTGTGGTGGTCACGATTACATCACTTCACTGATACCCCTTATCGTTTTAGCAGTCTGAGCCTTTATTTGAGAGCTTTCTCTGTGTCTTTGAATAGCTCCAGTGTGGCACAACAGGTGACAGTTTCAGCATGACAACAGCCATGACAACCCTTTCACAGAAAGTCAACTTGAATACTACAGGCAGTAATATGAACATTAGTCTATATCTTTTGCGTTCCACTTCTGTCTGTCTCTGTCTGTCTGTCTCTGGCTGTTTCTGTTTCTCCCTGTCTCTGTCTCTCTCTGTCAGTCTCTGTCTGTCTCTGTCTGTCTCTGTCTGTCTGTTTGTTTCTCTCTGTCTCTGTCTGTTTCTGTTTCTCCCTGTCTCTGTCTCTCTCTGTCTGTCTCTGTCTGTCTGTTTGTTTCTCTCTGTTTGTTTCTCTCTGTCTGTCTCTGTCTGTTTCTGTTTCTCCCTGTCTCTGTCTCTCTCTGTCTGTCTCTGTCTCTCTGTCTGTCTGTTTGTTTCTCTCTGTCTCTGTCTGTCTCTGTCTCTCTGTCTGTCTGTTTGTTTCTCTCTGTCTGTCTGTCTGTCTCTGTCTGCCTTTTTAGTCAATTTATTTGAACTTCCACTTTTGACAGTATTACAGTTTAGCTTCCAGCTTTTCTAGAAATGTATTTCAGCTCTTAGCTTAATAAGGTAATGTAGTTCATCTTCCAACTGACAATTTTACATTTCAACTTCCAAGTTTTTCAGCAGTGCAATCCATTTGAGATTTTTCAAACAATTTATTTCATATTTCCGCATTTTCATCTCTGTTTCTCTTCGTCTTCCAGACGTAATCATAATTTCAGTTAGAAAATAAATTATTTTATATATTAGTGGTGTTATTCAACTTTTTAATGACATTTATGTTAATTGAAACCATTCATACTTTTTAAACTATTCTCACTACTTCATCTTCTTCTTACTGATTTAAGCTATTCATCCAGTTTAACTTTAGCAATTCAGCTAGTCAGTATTCCCACGCATTTTCTGCAGGAAATGCATTTTCTAGTTTATTTAGTTGTTTGTTAGTTTAGTTTATTAGTATATTTAACAGGGGCCATGCACAACACAAATGTAGAGCCAGAGTTAGCTATATAGCTCATTTGCATCTGTAGTCCCTGTGCAGATGTGCATGCATGAAAGACAGCCCTCAGTATCAGAGTCATGCAGATGTTTAATGGACAAAATGTCTAGACCGTTGACAGAGTGTCCGTCTGATTGGAGTCGAGTCTAATTGGATGTCAAGATGCTTGAATGTGTTTGTTGTTGTATACCAACCAGACTCTATGGGGACAGGAGTGATAGAAATCATTTCTCACACTGGGGTTTATTTCATTATCGCAGCCTAATGGCTCCGCAAATTGTCTTTGGTTGTACTGTTGGAGGAAGAGGTTATTGTGTTGGGTGAAATTATGACCATTTTCCTTGAGGAGAAATTACTTAATGTTAGGCTAACGTTTCATAGGAGACGGCACAGCAAGCTATTTTCATTGTGCTGTAGATGTGATGCAACTGCCAGTTTGACTTTTCTCAGAACTGTCATTGGGAAATCCATGGCCTTTGTCATTTTGGTTAGTCAGGGGGAAAGTGGTAACTGAAGGAGCTCCATTGAGTGAAAAAGTTTTTTCCCTTCACAAGGTTAGTCACTATTAAATAATTCAAGTCTCATAAAGAGGAACAAGAAAGGTCAAATATTGCAGTCTTACTTTTAGTGAAAATCAAATTTCCGCTTCGTTTTAGGGTCATATATTTGAATATACTCATGGGGTCTGTTTTAAATGTTTTGGAATCAAGGTTTGCCACGCGCTGAGCCACGACGGAGGCTCAGAACAAGAAAAAGAAAGGTCAAGAAATCACCTTGGCTTCTCACCAGCGGCCAATTTCTACACCGCTGGTCAACATCTCAATTATGAAATGTTCCACAGTCAGAAAGAAAGAAATCCTAGTTGTAAGTGTTTCATATCACCATCCATCACAGTCATGGGGCTCTGTGCGTTTTGCACAGGCAGAGCCTCACACCACAGCTGTCTGTCAGCCAAGCAGAAACACTAAACAAACAGAGAATAATGGCCAGACCACTGGGGATTCAAAAGAGAGACAAGAAAAAGAAAAAAAGAACCAGGCAGAGAGAAGAAGAAAGAGCGAGAGGAGAGATGACAGCTACTGGCTGGCAAAGTATGGTTAGTACATGTCCCACCTTGCAATATTTTCACATTTTCCATCTCTTATGTTCAGTACCTGAGGGACACTTTGGATTAGCAGTATATGCTAATTAATGCAGCTCATATTTGAGTTATTTCAGATACAGTAAAAGCCAAACAGACAATGTTTACACAAGCAGTCTTGTGGTTCAGTGAGACAGAAAGGCTATGCGACTGTGTTGTGAGGGGAGACGACTCGTCCTGAAGGTCTGAAGTCTGATCTGCATGACAGGGCCCAGATGGACCAGCAATATCTCAGTACATTTCTGAAGAAGAAAAACCTGCACGGGAAAGTACCAACCCCCACTAACAACATGACCATTTGTGAGTGTCTTGTATATGCTGTAGTAGAGATGAGCTGCAGAAGCAACAGACATATGTGATCATATAGGATTCAATGTCACCCAGAGGCACAACATCTGCTGCATCCACCCAAACAGACATCACACTAGTGTATCTAAAATGAATATCAGCCATGAGAATAAGTAGGGCTGGGGCAACGTCATATCACAATAATAGTTTGCAAAAAAATTGTTTGCAAAAAATAAATAAAACGTTTTGGGACCTTTAATTCAATGTGATACTTTCTGATTTTTCTTCAACTGAATTTGCTGTCTTGCATCTGAACTCAACTCAACACTATTTATACGGCGCTCTCATAGAAATCAAATTGATTTTACCATTTTATTTCTATGGGCTCTCTACACACGACACAGTTGATCAAAAGTGTTCTACAGCCCAGACAGAACAAAAGAAAGGAGGAGAAGAAGAAGAAAACCATTAGCATACAACAAACTTTTTGTATCAAAACTATATTGATCCTAATAACTTCATGGATCATAAAACTTTTTGTATATCAGTATTGTTATTTTGTTATGCAATTCATTTGAGAAGTTTTTGGCAAAAGTAGGCTATTTAATTATTGCCCAAAGAACAAATAGTACAACATATCTAAAGCCTGGAAGAATGTCAAAACCTTTGTGCAAATCCACAAAACTGTAGGTTATATTGAGTGATGTTGCTTCCAAAAGTAATCAAATTAAATGTTTAATTTCAGATGTCCTTTTTGTGAATCTCTGCACTATTTTAGGCACTTGTCATGGCTGCCATATCTCTGACATGTGAGATAAGACATGGATTAGATGTGCCTGAATCCATAAAAGCTTTAATAATAGCTTTCTAAATCCTGTTTTCAGCGGTATGGCTGAAGAGCCTCAGGCGATCAGAACAAACTGTCAAGTACCAATTAATTAGGTTTAATTAAGAAGCCAGTGAGATTACCTTGTATCTCACCATCTGCCCCCGTAAAGGAAATTCTCCTTCAGCTAAACTTAAAAAGTATAGGCAAATATTTGAATGGATAAATGAATTGTTTTGTGATAGAGAGTACACACATGCACACACACGTGAGTGCACACACACACACACACACACACACACACACACACACACACGCACACACACGCACACACACACACCTTGTTTTCTCTTCCTATGAAGAACGATAAAACGTGCATATCTTATTGCTCTGTTGTACCGTTTCCTGAAGAGGCCCCTGGTCTTTGGCTATGAGCCATCTTCACTTGCCAGAGCATGTGGTCTCCATGGCAGCCCATTGGGTTACACAGTAAACACCTCAAAGTAAATGAATGAACCTGTTTTAATCCAATAGGAAAACCTTTCTCAACTTCTCAACCTGTCACGTCCTGTTTCATAACATGGAACACCTTGTTTGCAGTTATGAGTAATGTGAATGATTTCCTGACGGTTTTGTCTGTTCAGGTTTCAAACATTCATATAATAATAATAATAATAATAATAATAATAATAGTGATACAGTTCATATCATCAAGTTCTTTACAAAAGCCAAACATAAAGCAATAAAACAATTTAAAAAAATCAAGTCGACAGTGAAAAATGTAATCAATTAGACTGATGAAATGCCAGTAGACAAATAATTAGACAATATAGTATTTTTTATTCCAGTCTATTCTATTTGTCAATTAATGTTATATTATAAATGTGTATATAAATGCAGGGTTGTATACCAATTAAGGCATTTGCTAGGGTGAAAAATATTGTTTTGAAAAAATGTTGAAGATAACATTTCTAAGTGTAAAGGAGTTATTATAACAGTCATTATCAATTATTGAGATCAAATTTTTCAATCAATCAATCAATCAATCATCAAACTGTAATCAAATCAATCAATTTATGACAGATAAAAGAGCTATTGTCAGGCTTCACTGAACCTGTCTTTATTCATTCAGGTGCTCTGTATGTGCTGCAACCTATTTGGTCCCTGTTTGGGCATCAGACTCAGACTCAAAATGTGCTTTTTATGATATTCTTGGACAGGATGGTTTGGTGCTGACTGTGGTACAGTTGGGGTGAGGGCATTCCCACAGCTGGTGCCATGGTTTTCCGGCAAAGGGTGGCCCTCTCCTTCAGATCCAATCAAATCAGTGGTGAGAAAGTGTCCATAACTACAGGAATCTCTGAGTCATTCACAAGAAGATTGACCGTTTGCAGACAGGCTGCAGCAGTGCAGAAAACTGCCAAGCTGACACATGTGGCTTGGCAGTGTGATGATGATCTTCATTCCAACTCTCTCTTAGTGACTGATAGAAAGAGATCATGTATGTAATCAACTAAAATGCAGATTTCTCTGCAGTTAGGCCAGGGCAACATCATATTCAGAATCAGGAGTCCCTGCTCCTGAAAGAGACAGTTGAGATGGCTCCTGTTTGAAGGAATGTATTGCTGTTAGTAAATATAAAAAACAATCATTTAATGAGCTCCTTCTTCATTCCTTTTCCATATGCTCTTTCTGCCTGACATATCAAATTAATCTCAGATCAATTCCTCTGCTCATTAGTTCATGTGGGGTGGATTCAGGTTTCAGTGTGTCCTGTGCCCTCAGAGGTTTGCAAGCAAACCGCTAACGGCCATATTCCTCAATGAAACACCGCCATCGTGTGGCTCCTTTGCTTGAGGCAGGTTGTTGAAGCAAGGGCTATAAAGAGCTGTACAGTAGGAGCTATAACTGTCTTGGGATGCTGTCAGGTAGTCTGTTCTGGGTCTCCAGGGCAGAGATCAACACAGGGTAAACTGTGGGACAGATAGTACTTTAAGATAAGTGAGCATAATTACACTAAAGGTCAGCTTTTGTCCTGATGTCTAACTGTGTACAAGTTGTAGATCATATTTTTTTTTTTTTTTTTTTTTTTCTTCATTATGGGGTCACTCCGCAGTTGTGTCAGTGCACACAAAGCCAAATGATGATTTATGGCTTATAGGCATCAGCAGAGAAATGTAAGCTAAATCAGTCCATAATCTGATTCTATGCCTTTGTATTTAAGATCCAACCATCTTACTGCATATGCGTGACTCAAAGTGCACAGAGCCGTGGTCTTTGCAATGTAAAAGTCAAACGTACAGGCAGTTCTGAAGAATGGCATTTCATCTCTCCTGCACGCTGTCTCGTGATGCTGCCAAGCAGCGCTGCGCTGTGTGAGAAATCAAAGCGCAGGCGTCGAGTCGGGAGGTAGCCTATCTTATGCGCAGACTGGGTACTGTACATGGCCATTGATGCTGCTGGATAGATGTAGCCCCTGATGTAAATAAGAATGGAGAGGGCAGCGGGTCTAGCATGCCGCGTTATCTCTGCTTGACATCGGAACATTGTATGCCACCATTTGGATTTTATAAAACGCGGGGGCCTTTTCTCGTTTTCATCGGAATCTGCCTTGACAGCTCGCCTGATGATTTTAATTTGACACAAGAGCCAAAGCAGACGGGCGGCTTCTTCTAATAAACACTCGGGAAAAACAGGTCATTATGACCTTAGTATCCTCCAGTAAAAGAAAACCATCGGATTGCTTTTACGCGGCAGCATTCTGCTTGCATTTATTGCTTTGGATTTCGTGTGCTGTGTCCGGAGAGGAGAATCATCAGTTCAGCGTTGAGGTAAGATAAATGGCCTTCCCTACCTGGTTATCATAAATGACCGCGCGCTCTCCTCCACATCATCTGCCTCAGCGTGAAAAACACTTAGGCTATAGCCTATATGTATAGTCTATATATCGACTCCCCACGCTATCTGTGGGCACAATAACCATAAAGCATAACATGGATGCATTGTAAGCCTATCAGGATAGCTCACGCACTGAACGGCGAAAATATCACGCATTCCTCATTTGTAGAGTGCAATGAAACAGAAGGATGCTCATTTTATTACACTGCGGTCCATGAGCTGAGCTGATCCAGCCCACTGATCCTAAATGTGCAACCCAGATGAGAGTGGTCTGTTTTAACTGAGATGTCCTACAGCATAATGCTTTTGCTGGATATAGTTCTGTGACAGGCCAACATAAAGTCAGACATGCTTTGGCAGCATCATGGAGGAGATTATACATTTGCAGACACAAGCTGCATAATAGGATTTGCTTTTTTGTACCTTATTAATTTATGTCATTTTCATCCTCACCTCAGGCTCCCCTCCCACCACTCTCAAGAAATTAAATGCTGCAGCTGACAGTCACACAAACACATCATTATTCAATTTTATGGCTCACTGAAATCTGCCCGATATGTCTCTGAGATCTGTGCCTTCGAACAAACAAACAACACACACAGGAAACACGCCCACAGGAGAGAGGAGGGGAAAAAAAGGGATAAACAAGGTGTTTAGCTCAGCAGAAAGAGGGATGGAGGCAGAAGGGGGAGGGATGGACAGAAGAGACAGCTAGTCAGATTAGCTAGCTGGAGCATATATCTCATAGGCTGTGTGTAGTGATGGGGAGGCTGTGGACAGCTGCGGATAGCGTGGGCACCTCGTGGCCTCTCAGCTTCAGGATTGAGTCTGGCAGTGACCCCTGGATGATGCTCAGCCTCACCTCTTTCCTCTGTGTCAAGTCGCTCTCTCGCTTTGTAGGGCAAGAGGAGGCAGGGCCACAGTCCTGCACATGCTGACCGGCAGCCACAAGACACAAACACTGGTCACTAGGAGGGATTCAAATTCAAACAGTTGCACTGATGTCCAGGGAGCCTGTGAGCAAATATACACAGACACATTTAAACCTAAACTTCTGCCGGATAGACAGTTTCTGCAAAAAATAGACTATTTACTTGCAAATTTTGTGAAGTATTTCATTAAAGCTTCTGTGACGTTAATTATAGATATAACCACAGAAGCTCATTCTCAGTTTGATCTCTTGCAATAATAATGTAAAAAGTATTGTAGCAATGGTTAGTCACCTCACAGCCTTTTGTGAGATGCAGAATGAATAACCTGCATACATATTTTATTGTTTAATATGGGATTGGCCACTTACTGGGAACACTGGGTAGGGTAACTAAACAAATAGTGCTTTGCCCTCATTTAAACAGCTACTGTGCCCTTGAACAAGGTACCCCAACCACTGCGGTGAAGGAATGTCTGTGGTCTGTTTTTGAACTAGACAGCCTCCCAGCATTAAGTGAAATATGAATGCTAAAAAAGAGAATATGTTGTAACAGTTATATGTGAGACCTGATCTAATCAAACAAAAAATGAAGGAAATTCAAGTTCATAGCTGCAACAAATGGTGTTTGTTTCTTTTATAGCCTTTCACTTTTGACAGCTCGGGTTGATACATGTGCATCGTAGTAGATGATTAACTCATTTATTATCCGAACAAACTTGCAAAATGCAAATGTACAACGCCCTGGATGTGATATCAGCTCAGGACCTTTTTTCACATGTCATCTCCTACTGTCTTTCCTCCTGTTTCCTCTCTACTGTGAGGTTTTCTAATAAAGGAGTCTAAAAGAGTCTAAAGAAAGTTTTAAAATAGCCACGATATGAAGGCACACATTTTTCTCCTTCTTCCCCCTCGCAGGGATGGCTACAGAGGTATGGCTACCTTCCCCGCACAGAACAGGGAATGTCTGTCCTGCGCTCGGCCCAAACCATGCACTCAGCCATCGCTGCCATGCAGCGTGTCTATGGTCTCAATGTCACAGGGACACTGGATGAGAAAACCAAGGAGTGAGTAGCCTATACACACTTGTACAACTCAAGCTGGAGTACACATGTACTTTCACCAGGCAATTGTTGTCACATTAATGCAAATGCTCCGCTCATTCATTTAAAAATGCAGACGGAATGGCTATCAATATTGCAATGACTTAGTGAAGGACAGAAATAGAGATGTTCATTTCACCTCCCATCACATCATCTGAAACAACCTCAGAGGAAGGTTTTAACACTTTTCCTTCTTCTCATTTTGCATGATGATGCAGTGATATCACACTGAGGTGAGAATTAATGTTTTGCCTATATGTATTACAGTATCTGTGTTGTGTGCTCTTGATAATCCGATGTGGTATGAATGAGAAAACAAGAAACTCTGGATTTTCTCTCAGCCCTCATTGAGAATTATTGACTGTAGTTTGGAGTAGATTTTGTGGTATTTTGCACAACATGTCCTTAATTTGCTGCTGTGATTATCTCAGTAAGAGAACTACTGAGTTCACTTCAGTGCTTTATGTTGTCTCGTGATGGTGTTTGCCTCCCAACTTTTATTTAGCAAACTTGAGTCACCTTTTCTTCTCTTCTCTTCTCTTCTCTTCTCTTCTCTTCTCTTCTCTTCTCTTCTCTTCTCTTCTCTTCTCTTTCCCAAGTTGGATGCAAAAGCCTCGCTGTGGAGTTCCAGACAAATTTAGAAGTGCTTCGAGGTCACGGGAGCGGAGATACGCGCTGACAGGACAGAAGTGGCAGCGTACACACATCACCTACAGGTAAGAGATAGTGGAGGCAGTTGTCATAGCGACCATTGAGCTTACAGTAACAGCGCTTATTGTAGGTTTCAGATGTGCCAGTGTTAATTTTCTCAGCTCTCCTCTGTCTCTCATCTCCTCCTCTTTAACCACCTGGGATCACATGCTCTGTGTTGTCATAGAGACTGCGCAAATACGTCACATGTCTGGGGGCACACACAAATATCATCAACATCACACATTCAGATTCACACATGTGCCCATATGGGCTGTGAGTATGTTTACTTTCCAGTTTATAAATAGCTTGCTGACAAAATGAAAAATGGGATCAGGCAGTTTCTTTTAATCCTTCTCCATGTATTCTTTTTTTTTTTTATAAAACAAAACAAACTATTTTAGCTGAGTAGCATGACTTTCCTCTACCTCATAAATTGTTTGAAATTCCTGAGTGTAAATTCTAAACTCTCATCTTATCTCGCCTGATTAAGCTCCAGCTTTTAATAGGTTCTGAGGAGAACTGATAACTGGTTACAGCAGTAATAGACGATAACACTGTCAATTTATTCAAATCCTTCCTTCCCCCATGAATTTGAATTGATGAGCCACCTCTCCTAATGGAATGTCAATCAGTGCTAAGCCAGTGCTGCTGCTGACTGCACTTTATTCACGAAAATGAGTGGTGAGAGAGGGAGAAGATTTCCCACGCCTCTTTGCCTGCCAGGGACTGATAACGACTGCTGTGTTAAAAGTTCAGTAAAAGCTGCCGGGCTTGAAATAGTTCTGTCAAGTGCAACTTTTTTTTTAGTGTCTCCTTAATTTGAAAAATAAAATATGTTCACTCAAAATGAATAGGATTACGAGGCACGGAGTTGATGCAGTATATATTTTATTTTCACTTCTCCCGAATGTTCTGTTCCCTGTAATTCAAGATGATGTATGATTGTTGCACCATGTACACCCATGTTTACTATGAACACAGTATGTAAACTACATCCTGCAGAGCATTTTCTCAGCCTCATAGCCTCTACCTCTTTGCAGCCTTTACAATCGATTTGCTTTCTTTCTTCCCACAGCATAAAAAATGTCACACCAAAGGTGGGCGCCCGGGAGACTCACGATGCCATCCGGCGGGCGTTTGATGTGTGGCAGGGTGTGACTCCCCTACGCTTTGAGGCCGTTCCATACAGCGCACTGGAGACTGGCAGGCGTGATGTGGACATCACCATCATCTTCGCTTCGGGTTTTCATGGTGACAGCTCACCCTTCGACGGGGAGGGGGGATTCCTCGCTCACGCTTATTTCCCGGGCCCAGGCATAGGAGGGGACACACACTTTGATTCAGATGAGCCATGGACCCTGGGGAACCCAAACCATGATGGTAAAGGGGTTTAAACCTAAATCTATAGATAGAGAAAGTGGTGGTAGTAAGTTGTAAGACAAAGGCTACAAATGAGTGAGGAAAGCGAAAGTAAGGAGAAACCACAGCAGGAGTGTGGAAAGGAAATTGTAATGGCAGGGGTTAAGATAAGGGAAGAAAGTACAGAAAGAAGGTTGTTAAATGCAGAATGTTGGCTGTTAAGTAAACAAGTTAAGGGGTGTGGAAGGCATGAGGAAAGCATTGAGAAACAGAAAAAAGAGAAGTCATCGGGAGAGACAGATAAAGACTGGTGGGAAGAAAAAAACTGGAAATACAGATGGTTAGGCAGGAGGGCAATATAACAGAGATGGTATCACAGGGCAGAGTATGAGGGATGCTTAACCAAAAACAAAGAATGCAGAGATTTCTTTGATCGGGCTGTGCTCGCTAAAGACGCATCACCCCATCTGTCAGGATTTTGTTTTTGTTTTCTGCATATGACAGGATAGAAAGCTATGCTATTTTAAGACATTGGTTGCTGGCACATGATTATTGCTATTCTGTTTTTAGAGAATTTGATGTAGCTCAGTGGTATGCGAGAGGTGACAGAAAGCAGAAAAGTGCCATATATATATATATATATATATAGCCTATATCTATCTATGCCATTACAACATGTCAAAGTAATGTGATATGATTGTATGTAATGTAATCATATGTTATGTGTTTATAAGTTATAAATTGGTTTACTTTGGATTTTATGACGTTAATTATGTTATATTATGCTATTCATGGATATATTAGGTTAAGTCAGATTAGTTAGTATGGGTTATATTGTTATGTTAGGTTATGTTATGTTATGTTATGGGTAATGTTTATTATAGGCTACGTTAGGTTAGGTCATTATGAGTTGTGCCGTGTCATGTCATCTTATGTAATGTTATATATTATGTTGTGTTGTGTTATGTCATATTGTTTTGGATAATCTTATGATAGATAAAGGTAGGTTTGGTTATTATGGATTATATTATAAAATATACTGTAACAGTGGCCCACATATCATGCAATGTAGGCCAGCCTGGCAATGTGGATTCTGGCAGGGTGCAGCATCCCAGAGAGGGAGATAAAATGCCTTTCTTAGCCGTGCATCCACACACACTTTAATTACCCTACCTACAGGGCGCCAGGCTTGTCAGAGCACTACCAGGCTGCTTCGCTAATACCCATGTGCCATACGCTTACATTCTATCCTCCCATTAGTGGAAGAGGAAGGTAACAGCTCACATTGTGTTTGTTCTGGGAAACTGCTTGCCACCCATCAACTCCACTCCCTCTCTCTCTCTCTCTCTCTCTCTCTCTCTCTCTCTCTCTCTCTCTCTCTCTCTCTCTCTCTCTCTCTCTCTCTCTCTTTTGTTCTCATACTCCAGTAATTGTCTCAGACTCCCAAGTCAAATTCATGTGCACCCTTGCACAGTGTCCCATGGTTATCCATGTGGAGTGCTGAGGCTGGTTCTGAAAAGCTTCTGTCTGTGCTTATGAGTCTGGGAAGATGTGCAACCTTTAATGGGCTTTCATAGCAGTGTAATTGTAAATGTTGCATGTTGACATGTGCGCTAATGGTAGCTCCGACCTGTCTCCTGGGAGTCTTTATGGGACATTTTTGGTTTGGTAGAAGAGGCTGGATGTGTGACATAAATGGGGGAGGGGGAGGTGTAACCTTTTAGCTGCTGGCTGGGGGTCAGTGGTTGGTCCGTGCAGTGCTGCTGGCAGGAGTGGATATCATGTTTTAAAGGGCAACAATCTCCTGGGGACAGCTTCAGTCACAAGCTGTACATAAATGGTGCTCTTCTTTCTAAATCAGGTTGACACTATGAGCTGAATGCTGACCATAGACACCGGCATTTTTCTTTTTTCATTTGTCTGTTTGTTTGAATGTGATACGAAATAGAACCCAAATGTTTCCTTGTTCAATTTTGACATGTGTATAGGAGCATTATATGAATGTTTGTGTCTCACTGTTCTCAGGTGCCCAGGGCAGCAACGTGAGTGTGTGTCCCTCTGCTCTCTGTGGGGCGTATTTGCTATTACGGAGCCAAGCATTTTACCTTCAATAATCTTTACTTGCACTTCATTGCACCACATTAGCTCAATGGAAGTTGTCTGGCCCAGAGAGGTGCAAGTAATGATTATTTTCATTGTTGATTAATCAACCGGTTATTTGTTAGTAATGTGTTTACTGGTTTGTCCATAAAATGTTGAAATATTGCTCAGTTGTGTCCAACCAACAGTCCAAAACTTAAAGGTAGTCAATTTACAATGATATAAACCTGAGAAAAGAAGCTAATTCTAATTATGAAAGACCCTAGAACGAGCAAATATTTGGCATTCTCTGCTTGATAAATGGTTAACTGGTGATCAAAACCACTGATGATTAATTTTCTGTTGACCGACTAATCAAGTAGTCTACAATACTTATAGAGAAGTTTGATTTTATTGTGCCAGCATGTACGTATGCTCCCACCTATGTCTAATCTTTCTTGGAATGATTCCTCATTTTAGCCATGTTACAGTGGCACAATAGCAGCTTGTGGAACAACAATAATTTATAGACTATGGATTTACGGATACAATTACTGGGCATCTATATAGCCACTTGTCTATATAGATGCCCAGTAATTGTAAAAAATCTAATGTCCATATGAATCTTATTTCTTAGTGATGTATCATGTCTGCCTCTTGTGTTAATGGGTGTGTATTTTCTTCTTCTGTTTCATCATGGCACACATAAGTAACATTTATTCTTTTCCACCTCTTATTTATTGTATGTACTGTACTGTGTGCCATATATGATTGAGTGTTTTTGCATTAACAATACCCTCTTCCGCTCCAGGTAATGACCTGTTCTTGGTTGCGGTGCATGAGCTGGGCCACGCCCTCGGTCTGGAACACTCTAACGACCCCACCGCTATCATGGCTCCTTTCTACCAGTACATGGACACAGAGAACTTCAAACTACCTCACGATGACCTGCAGGGCATCCAGAAAATCTATGGTAACCCTCTGTTTCATATGTTAGTATGATGTAGAAGTTGAACAAAGACAAACAACTCCTTTTCTGTAAATTCTAGCAGTTAGTAAGTAGTTAGAGCCCTTTAGAGCATTGTTACATATGCATTATATTGTTCCAACACTTTTTTAAAGCCATATTACAAACTAGAGACCATCTTGCAATGGGATCAAACCAGCCGTGAAGCCAAATCTGGCCAGTGGCGTAAAATGTAGGGCCAATGGCCCCTTCCCTAACTCTTACTCCCCTTTGCTTGGATCACACCCATCCTTGAACTCGGTCTTCTTTTTGTTCTCAACTACATACCTCTAAAGTTTTGTGACTCCATCTTGCACGGTTGGGATGCTATCACGGTGACAAAATCTGTCCGCAGACAGACAGACCTATAAACACAGAGCAAATTACTCAAATTCTTCTACTTTTTCTCTTTTTCTGTGGTAGTTCCCGCTTCAGTAGGTGTCTCCAGGACAACATTTTGCCATGATGACACACACACAGACTCACAAGGTGAAAACAAAACCAGCGTCGCTGTCGCGGCTGGTAAATATTATTGCTACTGAAGCCCTGCAATGATATAGTCAGTATTACAAATTCTGCTGCAACATTCAGTCATTTTAGTTGATGTAAGCAGCATTTGTCCGCTGTTAAAGAGGACAGACAACATGAATCAACTAACAAATAATCTGTGCCAACATTAAAGATGCATCGGTCAAAAAACAGTAAACTTATTTAATATCTCATTGAAGACAGTCTCAAAAATAGTTAAATCTTACAAATACAGAAAAACTGTACAGTCTTTTTCTGTCTTTTTAGGTCCACCAGATAGAGCACCGCAGCCTACTAGGCCCCCACCCACGGTTCCTCCTCCTCGCTTCCACCCTCCTTCAGACCCCCGTAAGCATGACCGCCATGCCAGACCCCATCGCCCTCCACAGGGGGCCAAGCCCTTCAACCCCAACTCCATACCCAACATCTGTGATGGAGGCTTCAACACCCTGGCCATCCTCCGGCAGGAGCTTTTTGTGTTCAAGGTAGAGTAGATCATCAGCCTGAGTGAACATGACTGCTGGTTTTAAAGCTGTTTGTGATGATGATGATGATGATGATGATGATGATGATGATGATGATGATGATGATGATGATGATGATGATGATGATCATTCTACCTTATCCATTTCCATAGGACCAGTGGTTTTGGAGGGTACGAGACAACTCAGTAGTCCCTGGCTACCCCATGCAGATTAACCACTTCTGGAAAGGCTTGCCTCCCAAAATTGATGCCGTGTATGAAAATAGCGAAGGGAAGTTTGTCTTTTTCAAAGGTAATAAAGGCATGAGAATTTTCCTTTTTTGGGGTTATATTTTTTCAGTTTTCAATTTATTAAAGGTACCCTGTGGAGTTTTTGGCCACTAGTAGTGCTATTGAGCACCAGTTTTTGAGTGGGTCCCCATTTTGTTAGTATTCTGCAAATGCACTATGATACACATGTAAATTACATGTGAGCGTACGTGAGATGTGATACGTATTTTTCTGCCACCGGTATCATGCCTTTTCGCTGATTGACAAATGGAAGTGCTAACGCACCAAGTAGCAAGGGACTAGGGATGTCACGATGCCAACTCGGTACCAAACTTCTGAAAACGTGCCGGTGCAAATTTTTCAACAGTATCGTAGGTACCGGGGGATGCAATCCTTCCGGACCTGATGGGGGCAGTATATACGCCTAACGTTAAAAATGTTCTAGACTGCCGCTAAATGCTGAAGAAGAACACCGATCAGCATGGAAAAACAACGAATAGCCCCTCCTCTCTCTGTACGGCTTGACCGCATTCAGCTTCTGGCTACCGTAGATCTACGACGGCGGCTTTCACGAATTAACCTGGAACTCACAAACCGCAAGTGAGTCTATTTCTCTCTGCCGTTGTCTATCACAACCTAATGTGTGCTCTGATAGCACTTGTTTTAACGGGCCTCTATAACATCAGTTAACTAGATTTTTGGTATCGTGACATCCCTACAAGGGACTAACAAATACGACGAAGAAGAAGGCTGCTAGCTAGCAAACATGGATGTAAACAACGCAGGATTTAAAATATATTTTTTAAATCAGCTTTGCAAATGTTTTATGATTAATTGAAATGCATTCAACCGATTTGTCAGACTTGCATTTTGGTGAAAACACTGAATGTAAACATACTTCTTTTTTTTTTTTATTCCCAGATTTGAGAGTTGTGATATATACTGTAGAATAAAATACCACCACTACGAGTGCATGTGTATCTGTGAGCTCTTTTAACATACAGTAATCTTTTATCCTAGAGCAACTGAATGGTTGACTTTGGGGTTGTTTTGCGTTCTGTAAGGAAACAGAACGGGTGCAGATCCAGTACAGCCATTAGTCCATCAGGCAGATTAACATGACATCTGTCACCCAGTGGGATCAGAGCGCCTCATGCTTTATTTATTCACTCAGGGGGACTTAACTGCATGTGTGTGTGTGTGTGTGTGTGTGTGTGTGTGTGTGTGTGTGTGTATGTGTGTGTGTGTGTGTGTGTGTGTGTGTGTGTGTGTGTGTGTGTGTGTGTGTGTGTGTGTGTGTGTAGCTACTTCCTGCAAGCACACAACCACAGCAGCTCCCCTCACTCTGCCTGAGGCATTTATGATCAAACTGAATTAAATGCAATAATAGCTTCAATAAAACTGAAAACAACAAGTCTCAGCGGCGTTGTCTTCAGAGCATCATCTTGCTGTTTATTGTATTATAGACAACACTGCATAGTTTTTCTGCTGTACAGATATTTTGTAAACAAGGTGATACATCTGACCTTTGAAATCATGTGAATAGAAATGAATCCAGACTCCCTGGAAGAAAAAAAAAATCACTGGAAGAAAAAAAACAAACACAGAAGGTTTGAATGAGCTGAGAGCCGGCAGTGTTTGGTCTAGAGCAATTTTCAAGGTCATCTTTATGATAATGTCTTTGTCCCAGAGCCTCCTAACTTGGTGTGTGTATTTTAGGAAACCGTTTCTGGGTCTTCAAGGACACAACTCTCCAGCCTTCATACCCTCAGGACATCTCGCTGTTCGGGAGCGGCATGCCCACTCAGAGTATCGAGACAGCTGTCTGGTGGGAGGATGTCGCAAAAACCTACTTCTTCAAAGGAGACAGGTCTGTGTACTAGCACTGTTATGAAGTTAAGGAGTTTGTCAGAACTGGAGTCTCTCAGAGCAAACAAAGTACTATGAGGCCAAATACATTGCCTATTTAACAGCTGAAAAATGCTGCTTATTGGCATTTAATCCATTATGACCCAATATTAGAGGAACATTTGTGATAGTGATCATGTTACTTCAGAGTTTTTCTTTTTTAAAGTATTTATATTATTTTGTCTACTTGCATACATCTATTGATTAATTCACGGTTGAAGTTAGTTACCTGCAGTTGGAAGTGGAGTAAAATCTTTCCAAAGCAACCAAATTAGAGGATGTGTTGTTTATGTACGTTGAAAGGGTCTTAAAGTTTGAGAGTATACCAGTGTGACTCACATGTTTGTTTATCTGTCATGATCAATCATATCTGAAGAGGTCAGAGGGCCCTGTGGTGAAAGCTGACAAAATGCTTTGTCATGATAATGTCATCCCTCAACCTGCTGCTGAACATCATGACAAACAAGACGTTCTGTCCATCGTCTCAAACATAATTTCATCTCTCTCTCTCTCTCTCAATCTCTCTCTCTCTCTCTCTCTCTCTCCCTCTCTCTCTCTCTCTCTCTCTCTCTCTCTCTCTCTCTCTTTCTCTCTGGCTCTCAGTGACAGGGTGGTGTTTGTTCTAATTCAAAGAAATGACACTGTGTAGCAAGATTTATGTGTGTGAGTGCTAGTGTATGAGAAGCAGATCAATCACAACAACCCCCTGAAACAGATTTGCCAGGCAGATAAACAAAGTATGGATGATTGATTGCCTGCTCTCTCTGGTTGTTTGAATCAAGTCAGTTGCAGATCTTTAAATTGTCAGATTGAGTCTTTCTTTTTTTTTTAAGTCTGGCTGCAAGTTACAGACAGCAAACTGTAAACACAGTGTGCAGTAGTCCAGTGCTGTACCATAATACAACTTTGATATTGTATTCTTCCTGGTCTTAAATCTGTATTATATATATATATATATATATATATTAGGGCTGTCAATCGATTAAAAAATGTAATCTAATTAATTACATACTCTGTGATTAATTAATCGAAATTAATCGCATACATAATTAACGGTGCCTGAACTGATACTTTTTAAGAAAGTAAAAAAGAAAAGAAAAAAAAAGGGTACTAAACAACAGTTGGTGACATTAAAGAACGGCTTGTTTATTGCTAAGGCCATATGGTCAAAATGAAATGATTTAATAATAATGTATAACAATAACAATACCTAATTTCAGTAGTAAATTGCTGTTGAACCATCAGATGGGAAAAGGACATTTACAATAACTTCATATGCACCACGAGGCTGTAGTTTACCAGTTTCATTGAACTTCAAACATCAAACATCAAACTTTACACCGTTTAGCGTTAGCTGTCAGCATTGTAACCGTGTTTAATCCAGCTACTAGCTAGCGGTAGGCTAACGTTAGCTGCTGTCGAGTATAGTGTTAACTAGCGTCATGTGCAGCGATGTTTGTGTTTCAGAGCATCAGAGAGAAGCGCAGACATATCAGTAGCACCAGATTTCGGTAGCCAGGGTTGGCAGGAAGAAGATTTTTTCAAGTAAATGTTCCAATTAATAATCCAGGCAGCACATTCTCGTCTCCCTCCTTCATTTTACAGTCCAATGGTGGCTAGAACGGCTCAGGGTCAACGATTTTTTAATGATTAAAGTTTGAAGAAACAAGACATATTGGCAATTGAAAAATGTATTCATTTCACAAACAGGAGCCTCAGTAGCGTGTGGAAGAACCATACACAGCCACAACAGCCTGGCACCTCCTCCTCATGCTGGTCACCAGCCTGGTCACACACTGCTGTGGGATGGCATCCCATTCTTCAACCAGCAGTCCTGACCTCAACCCCATTGAACACTTGTGGGATCAGCTTGGGCGTGCTGTTCGTGCTAGAGTGACCAACACAACCACGTTGGCTGACTTGTGACAAATGCTGGTTGAAGAATGGGATGCCATCCCACAGCAGTGTGTGACCAGGCTGGTGACCAGCATGAGGAGGAGGTGCCAGGCTGTTGTGGCTGTGTATGGTTCTTCCACAATATGTCTTGTTTCTTCAAACTTCAATCATCCAATCCACCAAACACCAAACGAGTCAATGGCAGAATAAGCTGTTTGGCATTGGCAGAGAAGATTTGGCAAACGTTTCATGGGCGCAACCCACATACTCAGCACTGCTGCTCAGCCCACAAAATGCATGTTCCTTACAAATGGGGCACCATTTGAAAGGGAACTAAACAGGCTTTCCAACGGCATAAGGTTTATTGCCAAAAAGTATTGTTACCACAGAGAAATAATCTACCAAACACAAATTTCCTTACTTTCTGTGCTAAGTTTAGATCTTGGGCTTTAGCGTTCATGGATATGGTAATTGAGTCCAGTTGTTGGATTAATTCAACTCTCATCACTCTGTGCTGATGATCTGTGCTTGTGTGTGTGAATTTTCTTCCTACTTGGGCTTGACCCAGATCAGCACACTGTTGCTGCAGGGTCAGGTGTCTGACAGGATACATGTCACTGACTGACTGTATTTATGTCTGTCCTGTTGTAGGTACTGGAGGTACAATGAGGACATGAGAACCATGGACCCAGGTTATCCCAAACCCATCAACATCTGGAAGGGCATCCCTGACTCTCCACAGGGGGCTTTTGTGGATAAGGCTAACGGTATGGCAGCTTTATGGACCACGTAACTAGTCAGTGAGAACCGATCTAACCCTAAGTAGTTTTTCACTCTGACACAGTGAAATTCATTAAAAAAAAAAGATCAAGAGTGACACCTTAAAGTACATAAAAAAGAAAGTTCTAGTTTGTCTGGTATTTTCATGTAAATGTTTAAACCAGTGTTAAATCTCTATTTAAAACACATTAGACATCAGAGCATCTGCACATATTAGGTGAGTGATAAAAAATAGAATAAATGAACTCAATGCATACACTGATGTTGCAATACACTACACTAGAGCTGCAACAATTAGAATTGAAAGAAAATACATTGTAAACTATTTTGATAATCAATTTGGCTAATCCTTAGAGTCATTTCTCAAGCAAAAATGCACAATAAAGTGGTACATCTACTGCACAGTTGCTCTTCGCAAATTTAATCTTTATAAGTGAATTTGTTGTTGTGTCCACAATACCTCCCTCCAGGCTTTACCTATTTTTACAAGGGAAAGGAGTACTGGAAGTTCAACAACCAGCTGCTTCGTGTGGAGCCTAGCTACCCAAGATCCATCCTGAGGGATTTCATGGGCTGTGACGGTCTGCCTGCCGACCCCGACTGGGACTGGAACCCTCCAGTGGCGGAGGAACGCCACTACGACAATGGTGACGTGGACGTTGTCATCAAACTGGACAGCACGGGGGGCACGGAGAAAGCAGTGGCCATCGCTATCCCCTGTGTACTGGCGCTTTGCATGATGGTCCTCCTCTACACCGTTTTCCAGTTCAGGAGGAAGAGCACACAGCGCCACATACTGTACTGCAAGCGCTCCATGCAGGAGTGGGTCTGAAGGACTGTTATCGCACTGTATAGAAAGGGGTGTGAAGCTCTGATAGAGGTATAGTTATTACTTGAAGCCCTAAGTACAGTAATTGGAAGCACTGTAAAGGGTACAGTACATAAGGATTTCCATGTTGGCAGATTTTAAAACTGCTTGAACTCAACTAACAAGCTGCAAGGAAGCGAAATGATCAGCAGAACGCAACTAAATCAGTGAGGGAGCCACATCTCCTGTGTCCAACTAATATGTATGTATCTGACTTTTTCTGTATCTTGGAATGAACTCAATTAAGTGAGACACAGTTAAGCTACTGTAAGTGGGACCTTTGTCTATCCTCGTCTCTGCACGCCGCTTAAAAAGCCCCTAGCACTAACTTCAGTGGACAAATTAGATATAGGCTTCTACTTTACTTTCATTTCTTAATTACATTGCTCTGAGCTGTGCTTTTTTTCATTTAGGGTCCCTGTAAAAGATTAGTCATTGTGTGGAGGACTGATAAACAAACCAAATATGACCTTTTCTCCCAAAGAGGATTACTGCTTGATGTTGTTTTTCCTCCATGAATTGAACATTGCGGCATCATACTCAGATTTTCTTTTTTGCCATTGGTATTCACATCCACCCGTCTGCTCTGTAATCTGTGGGGATAGGAAGCAGCTGTAAGTAGGAGCTAGGAACTCTAGACTGTTGTGGCAGTGTATCTCCAAAACAGGGGCCAAAAACCTCTGCAATATTTATGAGACTGCCTTAATCACAGATTGCTTAAACTCCCTTCTCTTTCTCTCTGTTTCTCTGGTGTGGAAGCTGAGAACTGAGTGACAGTAGGAATACAAACAGTGTATAATAAAGGCATTCATTACTTTCCATAATGCAACTTCAAAACCAGTAGTTAAAGGGTCAGTATGTAACTTTTATAAAAGAATTTTTTTTGTCATATTTGCTTAAACTGTCACTATTCCTGACAGCAGTACATGAGACAGATAATCTGTGAAAAAAAATCATTTTCCTCTGCCTCACTCTAGTCCAATCAGAGCTGAGGAGTCTCTCACACATACGCCTGTAGGCGGTGCGTGGATTTCGGATTGACGGTTTTCAACATGGAGGTCGGGTCACAAACCTTCACATTCTACAGCTAAACAGTACATTAAAGTTTCTGAAAACATTTGAGACGAAAAATAGGCAATGCTGTAACAGAATCTTGATTCCTATTTGATCAGCGCTGCCTAGTTTGATAGTTTAATGGAAGTTCCAGAGCAGTCATTGACACTGTGTTAGAGACTCCTCGGCTCTGATTGGTTGATTTCCTTCAGGCGCAGTGGAATCTTGCAAATCTCATTAGAAGCACCAGGAAGAGGGAGAGGAACAGGTTACCTGTCTCATGTACTACTGTCAGTAGTGACAGCTGGGGGAAATTTGACAAAAAGTTATATTTAAGAAAGTTACCTACTGAACCTTAAGGACAGTTGCTCTTGAAAATGTGCTAAGCAGTGCTAAATACCTGATGGCAAGCAGGCTATCAGCTTTCATTTACTGCCTCACCGGAGCATATGAGAGAGAAAGGGAAGGTTAGTTGTGTGTGTGTGTGTGTGTGTGTGTGTGTGTGTGTGTGTGTGTGTGTGTGTGTGTGTGTGTGTGTGTGGTTTGTGCACTAATATTCTAAACCGCGTCAGTCCATGCATTTTAAACAGCTTTACTAATCCATATTTGTTTGCTCTTCTCAACTTTTTTACAAGGTTTGTAGGTTTACATGATATTTCACATAGCAAAGGACACAGAAAGGGGAAAATGAGACACATACACTATTTCTCATTAAAAGGTCATTATCACTGCATCTCTAGTTACCACGGGCATATTAGCCTTGTACCAGTGGCCAGTGCTTTTGTCCAGATTGCTCCATCTTCTTACCAAGGTATTGCAAATAGGTTTTGAGGACATGCAAAGTGAAACAATTGTTGTAAAGAAGAAAACACAAGTCTAAACAATAACAGGAATGAATCCACAGAAATAAAGAAACTTATTGTCTGAATTCTGGATGTCATAAAAAAAGTTAAACCTGTGTGTTCAATAATGGAACCAGGTTCTTTTATGCACTGTAATTATAATTAATTAATAAATTATTATTATTATTATTATTATTATTATTAATAAATATATATACTTATGTTTTATTAACAAATTACTAATACATGTTTATAGAACTACTCTAACATTGGATTTTACAGGCATATTGGAATACTAAAACTAGCAAAACTAAGTCTGATGACAAATATTTCAAATATATATCATGATCTATGATGTTGCGTATATATGACATCATACATAAACCATAATATGTTTCAAAGAGTTTAATCAGCTGACTATGAGAAACAAATAAGCAATATAAAGCATAACAAATTGCAGACTCTCTCTGGGGTCTATGGAGCTAATCTCAACTGGAGCTTTTCTGTCCCCATGTATTGTATTGTAAATGCAATACACAGCCTTGATCATAATGAAATAGATTGCATCATAATTGCCTTTGATTGCTGCCATACATTTACAATATGGTTGTTTGGTGTAGCGTTGATGACCTGTCTGTGAGCATTCATGATATGATTTTTATATATATATATATATATATATATATATATATATATATATATATATATATATATATATATATATATATGTATATATACTGTGTGCTCCTTGGTTTTGTTACTTTTACTTGAAATGGTCCTCAACATCAACTGTACAGGATATCTGACATAATCTTCCGTTGATATCAAGGCAATGCCATTTATGCCATATAACAGAAGGATTTAAGAGATTTTGAATGTCTACATGAATTATCTAAAGAAGGGTAAATGGGTTGGACCATGATTAGATGTGGTTTTATCATGTCATCATTCATACAAGATACAAACTTCAAACCTATATACAGTAAGGGCAATGCATGTCGTTGTTAAACCAAGATGTCATTCTTTGATGGATCATTCAGACTCTTTCCCATTATGGTTAGATGAAGTGACTGATCAGCATTGCAGGTTTCTGTTGGATACATAGACAGATCCAAACTGTCATCTTTTATAAACCATGTGAAACTACCAGCTTCCAGCCGGTCCTCTCTCTTCCAATCTGTCAAACTAATGAAAGAACATGTAGACATTTTAAAGGCAAGAGCATCTTTGCTTTCCATAAAGGAGTGCTGAATTGCAGAGCATATCTGTCCATGTTGATTCCTGACAACTATAATTTAAGGTGGAAGCAAAAATCTTTGGCTCATTGTTGTGTTTGATGTCTTATCAGTTTGTGTGTTTGTGGTGAGGGTCTGATGACTCCAGCGAGAGTGAACTAAAGACGGCCAGTACGGCGAGTCAGTTCTGTATTTATTGCCATATTTATTCCTCTGCACTCAACACCTCAAATCTTGCATTGCATTGTACTGAGGGGAAGAAGCTGTCGATAAAGTGGGTTTGACATGCAAGTTTTTTTTTAGTTTAGTTGCTGCCTCAACAACAAACAATGAATGTGGTGCGAATGCTTTTCCATCTTTGAGAGGTAAATCAAAACGTGAAAAGGTTACATATTTAAAATGCTCTTTTTAACACTTAAATCACTTGAGATACCTGACATTTCAGATGTGGACTGAGTGTAAGCGGTAAGTGTCAATGCTCTGACCTGCCCCTGTTTATCTCCAGACTCCTCCGAGCTTTTTTCGTCTGCCTTGACACACACCTCTAAACATTAGGGCTAATTTGGAGTGTCATTAAAGGAAGTAGATGGGGACGATTAGACAGCCGCCGATACACCAGAGAGGCAAGGGTGTGGAAGAGACAGGAAGCATTTGCGATCATTGCAGTCAAGATCTTATACACAGATACATGCAGTATATACTCCAAGGCATTGTGCGTGAGAATTTAACATATTGCATAATATGTACATAAAGACAGAGTGTATATTGTCTGCTTGGGAGAATTTTGTTTTTAATGGGCCATTCATTTCATGGATAAAGAAAATGCTGTGTGTTGTAAATAAAGTTGTAAATAAAGTGCATAATGAGTGTTTCCTCGTATCATGCTCTCAGTCACACACAAACAAACTTTATACTTCATAACCTCAAGTAATCTTCTTCAACAAAAAAAACGAAAAACTGGACATATGTGTTTATATAGTTAGAAAAATACAGATAAATCCTTGATATTTATACCTGCATAATGGACAACTCAGCATGCAGGACCTATTTTTCATTGTTGCATGTTGCTGATTTTTTTGTGGGGCCCATCATCTCATTGCAAATCTCTCTGTAGCCGTTTGCATAAGTCATTTAACTTCCTTTTTGAGTACAAACAGACTGAAAAGTGACACATATTAGTTAACACAACAGATTTCAGAGTTCTTTCTGAAACTGCTATAAGTATGTATAAAAAAAAGTATCTCATACCATTAATTAGATTGTAAAGTAGGAAGTATAGTCATTTGGACTGGTGGCATTCTGAGACTTTGTTGTGACGAGCTGGGGCTCTCCATGCCCATTTGCAAGATGGAAAAATACACATGCACATATACGGAGAGCATAAGGAAATTGCTACTTTTTATTGTGTTTTTTTCAGTTTATAGGCAAGGGTACCAAGTATTAGTGAGATTTGGGCCTACATGGGTCTAAGGGGGAAACAACAGTTTCTAATTCAAATGTAACACAATCATAAAATGATGAGGTGAAGTAATTTCAACAGTTAGACTTTACAGGTGGCGAGTCCGTAGCCCAGGCAAGCCCAGTCATTGGTCATCTCCATGAAGCCTGGTTCTGAGAGTAGGCCGCTCGCTATAACATTCATTCACAAACACAGATGGATAGAAATTAGATCAATGGGGGGGGGGGGAACTATATATATATATATAAATGTATGTAGTTTATACAAATACGATGTTTTATTATAAATTAAACTACACAACAATATAACAGCCTACAAGTCCAGCTGAAATGATCAGCCAATTAAATACTGAGTTGACTGAAATGTTAGGATTTTTCTGCATTGAGTACTTTTACTTTTAATACTTTCCTAATGATACTTACATACTTTTACTTAAGTAACACTTCCAATGCAGGACTTTTACTTGTAGCAGAGTATTTTACAGTGTAGTATTAGTACTTTTACTTAAGTAAAGGATCTGAATACTTCTTCCACCACTGTGGGCGAGACAATTCATGTTGGGAAGTGATCCTGAACTCACCTGACAGCAGGTTGTAGAGGTTGCAGTAATTGAGTCCACCATCAAGAAGGCTTGTGAATCCAAGAGAAGTGGACTGTGCCTTGGAAGTAAGCAAGTCTAATGCAAATTTATACTAAGGTTTATGCACTATGTTACTAATGAATGTATTAGTGGTTTTCAACACATTTACAAATCAATATTAATACTTTGTTATCAAATTGTGAGCACATATCATCTTAAAGGATTTATTTGGTTTTTGTACTGTAAATCCTCTGCCAATCTATGTTTTGTCTTTTATAGGTATCAGTAGATTATCACATTTAATGCATTAAAAAAAGAAGTAGCTGCAAAATTGTGAGCCCACCAAAGTGGAATCCCATATTCCATAAGAAGCCATTAAGCTGGCAGTTAAATTAAACATTAAAATAACAATAAATATCTGTCAGTTATTACTGTAATGTATATGCTTATTGTCCAAAATAATAATAATAATCTTGCAGATCGAAAAAACGGCTGCTTTGTTGGCAGAGAAAATACACCAACCAAAGGAATTTCTTTACTTTTGCAATAAAACTGTTTTTTGTTATTTCTGATCACATCCTGTTGTAAAGCTATAATTATAATATCAAAAAAAGTCACTTACTGATGTATAACTTTATGTACAATGAAAATCACTGTTAAAAAAATGAGCATCATTGATACTTACAGCCACACGGCAGCCAAGGGTCAGTATGGTGGGGCTCAATGCGAAGGTGATGCTCTCCTGTCCCTCCAGGCTGTCCTTGGAAGTGTGGTTAGCTTTGATCTATAGACAGGCGGCTGACACAAGCCGCAACAGAAAACAACATATCATATCACTAAATGTATTCATTTCTTTCATAAAGATATAATATTTGATTGTTCTTCTCTTTTCTTACCCATCTAAAACATAATTTACATTAACAGAAGAGGGCTTAAGAAGGCTTGAATCTGTTGAACTACTTTAGTGTTGATTTGGGCACAAGGTGTTGCAAAGAGCCTAGAAAGAGACAGTTTGGACACTTTCATGCTTGAAACAAAAACGAGCATTAACAGTTCAGAGTAAAATATATAAAATATATAGGCCCTTTGCTGTATGTCATTCCCCCCTCTCGCTCCCCTTTCATGTTTTCAGCTGTCCTATATAAATAAAGGCCTAAAATGCCCAAAACATAATCTTAAAAATAATGTCTAGCTATAATGACTACCTCAAAAACAGATCAGCAATCCAAACTCACCACAGTGTTTTGCAGAAGGCATGGTAAGGAACAGGAATAGGGACACTGACAGAGACAGCAGCCAGAGAGCCAAACAGTCCAGCAAAGAGAGCAGAGGCCACAGCAGAGTCCTCATGGTTGAAATGGAGCAGGTTTCTTCCTCCTAGTGTTGGTGAGATTGTGCTGGTTAATTCCTTTGTAAGCCAATTTATATAAAATATCAGCCTTGTCATAAGGCCCAGTAAAGATCCTTGAAATTGATTTGGTTAAGGGTATGACTTCTGTGTCTTGTGCTGTACAATAAAATGCCTCTCATTTTCAATTGTACAAATACTTAAGCACATAAAAGATAAACAAATGGTAAAATCAGGATGTCATTAGAAGGGAGGCTAAAGAAACGTTCCAAAGTTAGGCTAAACTTTTGCGAGGGAAAAACTGGCATGAGCATTTTCACAGGGGTCCTTTGACCTCCAACCTCACCATATCTGAATGAAAATGTTTTCTATGGGTACCCACAGTTGTCCTCTTTACAGACATGCATGCTGGATGCTCATCACATGCAGTTTTGGCAATAGCCATGCAGTTCTTCTCATACGGTATAAATGTGTTATTTTTGTCAACTCTATAATTTTGTAGGCCTATTTAAATATTTCTGTATACTGGGGTCTTGGAGTTGCATAAATTGGATATGACTTGAAAGCTGAGACTCTGTGTGACAATGTTAGTCCCCATAGTAACCATTTTATTGTAGTGAGACCATTTTCTGAAACTTGTGGCACTGTGTGAAATGACCTGTTGTGACCTCGAGGATAATTACAGCCTCATGAAACTCTACAACCACAAACTACAGACCTAGGGCATAGGCGGTGGGTGAGGTGGAGGTTTGGGTAGGCTAATGTGGGAGGGAGGTAGATTCGGAAAGCCTAGGCAGCAAACACATGATCCTTGGTAAAAACCGCTTTGAGAACGCGCTCGTTGCCGCTAACTAGGATATATAGGTTATATGATCCGCGCCGCTTCTTTTTGGCATCATAAGCATCAGTTATCTCTTCTGCTTAGACTTTTTCTGTGAGGTCACTCTCCACGTGTAGCAGACTCAGTGTTGACAAATATAATTAACGACATTGTCGTCAATATATTTTATGTAGCCTTATTTTTTAGTCCACTCCCGAATTACCCATTCCCCTTTCCTGACACTGCTTTTGATTACCATGACAACCAAACCAAACAGATGAACACAGACAGCGGCCACACATAGACAGTATATAAACTGGACCAACAGATCCCGTTGCTCTGGACGGAGACCAGTGAAGGATATTAGAAGCACTTTTCCGGTGATGGCTGAGTGTTACTGCGCAGCCTCCAACTGAGCTCGAAGACGTAGATGTGACGCGAGCAACCTGTCTGAAAGTTGTAAGTCTTCTGGTAGCTGTGCCAAGAGAAATCTCAATAATTCCCAATCTTACAGAGATGGAAAGCGTAGGTATATGTAAGGAGATAACATAGGCACAGGCTAATTATTGCTAACTAAAATGCTAGTTAACATTAGTAATTAAACTTAAACAGCTAATGTAAGTCGAAACTGCCTGCGAGCTTCTCCTGTACTATACGGTAATTCCTCTACTATGCGACAGTAAGTCCCGTGGTTATGGCACAATCGTTAGCCTATTTTTACAAAACGTCTATTACAGAGCCATAATGTGAGATACAAGGTAATGAAGCCTTTTATACATTGTTGTGTTTCTTTAGAAATAAGCAATGGACAAATATTGTCTTTAAACGCTTCAGATGTAAAGTTATTCGCTGTCAAAGTGGTGCCAAAATGAATGGCAGTCAATGGAATGCTAACGGGAGGTGATGGCTTGGTAGCATCAAAATGGCGCCATAGGAGCTACGCGTTCCAGGGAAAGGCTTACCCCCTTGCGGCCACAGTGATTCAGAGGCGCATTCAAAAGACGTAAATAAACGCTAAAGGTGGAGAAGGTGGTCATAGCGACAAAAGCTGTAGGGTAATACTGGGAATACACAGGGGTTTGTATGCTTTAACTTTAGCATAGTTGTGTGCACAATACTGTAACAGCCAACAGGACTCCGTTGTGCTCTGCGCTGAAGCACTGCAAAGGCTCATGGGACTGTGTTCTGAATGGTGCCTGTCTTCGTTACAGTATGTTTTAATGATGTTCTGGTAATGTTTGGGTGTGCATTTATGTTACCTGGGGTTTTGTGTTGTGGGTTTGATTTAGTGTTCAGGTTTATCTACATGTACATGTGTAACCATGACCGAGACTTTGGTGGGGATTTCTTCTGGGAAGTGAGAGTGCATTAAAAGTCTTTTAATAATATGGGAATTAACCCACAGATTGTAATAATACTGTGTCTAAGATAGCTACCTCTCAATATTTGCAGGATGGAGTATTTGGGTAGGCTTAAACCTACCCAAGTCTACATTACACGCCACCCCTGGTATTCAGCAGATGATTTAAGGTAGATGTAAAACATTCATCAGTAACACCTCTGTCCAGAAACCAAAATCAACTATTGTGGATAATCCACAACACACTGCACTTATTATGTAGAAAGTAGTTCCAATGAATACTGTTCACAGTAAGGTCCAAAGAGTTACCAGAGTTATCAGGATATTGTGTCCAGAAAGGTGAACGGACACCTTATTGTTCAAAATAAGTGCCTTTTGAAAGAAAACTGACTTCTAAACATTATTTGTTTCTTGAAGTCTTTCTTTCTTCACGTGTAAAATGTAATTTCAGGGGCAAGTATAAATATTTAAAGCATATATTTCATAGTAATTAATGACAAATATTTACTGTTATTTTTATTTTATTTTTACTGTTATTTACTGTTAGTTTAGATATACAATCGGCAACAAAGTATTATTATTGATTTGTAAATGTGTTGAAACCCACTAATAAAGTCATTAGTAACAGCGCATAAACCTTAGTATAAATGTGCATGTATTAGGCTTATTTACTTTCTTACCTAACAGGCATAGTCCACTTCTCTTGGATTCTCCAGGTGGACTCAGTTACTCTATAACCTGCTGTCAGGTGAGTTCAGGATCACTTGACAACATGAATTGTCTCAGCCATGCATGCTTTTACTTTTATAATTTTAAAGTCTGACACTATTTTAGATGATCAATTTTCAGATTATACATTAGCATGCTTTTACTTTGCTTTATTAAAATATAAACCTATATTAAGCATGAATTTGGAATGATCTCATTTCCATCTATTGGTATTTGGGAATTTTTTATTGATCAAAATACCGAAGAAAAGTTACAATTGTATTATTCAAGAGCATGCATGTGTGCATTTCATTTTTTCAGACATTTTTTGCACATAGCATTAAGACTATCACTGCATTAGTACCCTCTTCTGATCCTTACATGTACTTTTACAGGGTAGTGTCGCCGGGTTTTCATGCCACTTCCTGCTGATACATAAAGGCCTGGGGTCTCATTTACAAACGTGGCGTACGCACAAAACGGGGCTGAAAATGTGCGTACGCCACTTCCCATGCAAAGGTTGTGATTTATAAAAAACAAACTTGACGGGAGAATGTGCACGCAAACTCTGACCCATGCGTACGCACATTTTGGAGACAATGGGAATTTGCGACGCAGATGGTGAGGTGGTGAATTGAATCGTTACCATGAAGATTAAATCCAGCAGTGTTATTTGCGTTTGTACTGAGTGATACTTGTTCCATAAACACCTTGTAAAATACAAATCAAATCTTAAATCAAAACTCGTTAATATTTAATCGCCGCTGTCTCACCGTCACATTGTCCGCTACGGAGCGCAGGAGGAGGAGATGGCCCGACTGCATGGAATACAGGATAGCATAAAATACCCTACCATTAGATAACGGCAGAACACAGTGTAAATAACTAAATATCTGTCTTTAAAACTGTGCATATATCATCAAATGTCAAAGTCTGGAAATACAGCCGTTAAGCTCTCGCGCAATCGTTACACTTAAAAGTCCTCATTATCGGTCCGAACTTTAATACTGTTCGTGACAAAACCTGCATCAAGAAAAGTGTGTTTGCCTATTAGACTTTCTTTCGTCTTCAAATTGTATCTCGGGGTTGGGGATACCACTAGTTGATGCTGTGTTGGCAAGGTGTTAACAATCACAAATTGTTGTAAACAAATACTGTGGTGACCCCGTGCGTAATGCTGCATGATGGCACTGCTGACACTGCAGGAGTACTACACCAATGGAAGAATCAGGAGAAAAAGAGACTTCAGGGACCATGACGATGACTGGCTAGTATGCCGATTTAGATTCCCTAAAGCTGAGCTCTTGGATCTATGTATTGAATTGGGTCCAGTAGGGAAACGCGCCGGAACCGTGCCATCCCGGTCCAAATACAGGTCCTCGCCACTCTGGGGGAAACCGGCTGTTTCCAGAGGGAAATGTTAGACAGCTAAGTGTTTTTTTTATATAAATATTATATATAATCTTCAACGTTATCACTAAGGCTTGTTTGGATATAATATACAGTATAGTTCTGTTAAATCTTATCATATAGGTCTGGTATATCGAAGCTGTCCCCGAGTGCCGTAATGCCTGCCGTTTTGGAAGATATTATTAATGAAGGTAGTCTATAGATTAGGTTTCCCTACACTGTGCGACAACAGGCCGAAATTATAATTCAATTGGCAGCAATTCACCAACGTCTGAGAGGTTTTTTGCTTTTTTCTCCGCCAGTCGTCATGATTCGGCATGATTGGGTGACTGCCAGTGTCATTAACATACTTACCAGCATTCACGAGGTGCTTTGCATTGACTATTTATGGTTAAAAATGGGCGTGTACAGGGCGGGATAAAAGGCTGATTCACGTACGCACACTTGTAGGTAATCTGTGATTTATAAAGGGAACATTGCTTACAGATGTACGTACGCACGGTTTTATAAATCTCAATTGTTTTTGGCTTACGCCATGTTTGGCTTTTGGGCATACGTACACTTTTAGTAAGGATCCTACGCACAGTTTTATAAATGAGACCCCTGGTTTTACTTGGGGGCAAGTGGAAATGTCCTGTGTAAATTCATTCCTTTAGGCCATGTTTAAATATTGGCATTACCTAATACATAAGGACAGCAAATGATGACCTGGGTTTGCTCAGTGGTGACATGATATCAAGGGGGACTTGATAGAACAGCATGTGATCCAGTGAAAGTAGGCAATGCAGATGAGGCTCTGAGAACTCCTCGGCAGTCTCAAGATGACACGCTGTAACACACTTAATTGTAAGGAATGTAGTGGTCAGATGACAGACATTCAAACAATTTTTCATGCTTTGAGTTGTTTACATGCAGGGCTATCTTTTCCAAGTAAATCGCCTCTTATGGTGCCAAAACTAAACTGAATAAAGAAATAGTATGAATTTCATGAGACTGTGATTATCCTTGAGGTCACAATAGGCAATTTTTTTTTTACAGTGAGGTCATGTTCCAAAAAATGGTCTCTCACTACAATAGAATGGCCACTATGGAGGCTATTATCATCACACATAAGAAAGTTGGGTTCTTTAAGTCCACAAGAGTCTCAGCTTTCCAGTCATGTTTTAGGTCTGTTGACATTGCATGTTTGTTGATGTAGACAAAGATGTCACTGTCATCTGCGTCATCCTATTATAAATCTGTGACTGATGACTTTAGTTAGTTGGCTGGGCATAGCCTATAAAGTACAACATCACAGAATCAGGAGGCTTGACAGTCTGTAGAAAACAGCAATGGGTGTCTAAAAAAAGAAAGATGCTCCGCAGCAAAATAAAACATGTGACTTTTTTTCACCTTCCACACCACATTCAGACCAGAGAATCCCCAGAAGACATTTAGACATACATAACTGGACATAATGTAATAAACCTAACCAGTAGGAGTAGGCTTGTGAGATGGCTAGGGTGGGGCATTTGAAAAAATGTCATATAAACAGTTTGCCAGATTGGATGTATATACTATTCTATATATATATATATATATATATATATATATATATATATATATACATACACTGGGGGGGGGACTAAGTATACAGTTTCTGCGTCCAGAATTTAGCACCGCCCAAGACGATTGTGGTTGACTTAAAGAAATGTAAACAACCCAGAGCATTCCTAAACCTACCTATCCTAAAATGTGTTTGTGGTGTGCTGGCAATGCGAGACTACGTTTAGGTATAGGGACGGAAAACGCTCCTGTGGGTTGTATTTCCTTCCAATGCATGAAAATTGAGCATGAATAATTGTTTTAGTGTTCAAAAGTCTTGTGGATATAGCATCCCAAAAGCAGATTGTTATGCATCATGATCGTGTATGAATAATCACTTTACAGTCATTTATTGGGTGGCCTAAAGAGAGAAGAGAAATGAGCACACCAAACTCCAACATTAAAAGATGTTGGCAACAAGAATGGTATTGTGTGCAAAGTCCCACATTTAGTCAAGCAGTAATATTTCCTGTCTGCATGCTTTATAGTTTAATATGCTTTAAACTGTGAGTCACTTCCTTGAGGAGCATGTCATATTCGACAAATATTAACTATTAATGTTGTTATTGATTATGTTCATTCTCGTGTGTGGAGACAGCTGAGATGTAATCGTAAATTCTAACTTTGCAATTTAATTCACAAACAATGTACTGTCATCAGATTTAATCAGGTTTCACCAGTATAAGTCACCTTCACACGTTCATATTATTATATGACGTGTCCCACAGACAAACTGATCATTAAAAAACAGAAATAATGGTATTAATTCAGAACAGGATGGTGAGTTCATGTGCTATTACAAAAACACTTTTGTAAATCCATTCTCTAGATCTGTATGACGGGACAGAAATTTCAACCATGAATTTGAACCAGAACCGTGACATTTCAGATTTCACAATTATTTGCAGGCAGCAACTCCAACTCCAAGGCAGAGCCACTCGTTAGTGAACTCTATGAAGCCTGGAGCTTTGGTAAGTCCACTTCCTGTACAGAAAGGGAAACAGAAAGACAATAATCAACCATCTACAGACAGAGATGATTCTCAATTTACACATTTCAGGTCTGAATTCTGATTCTGATTATAACATTTTGCAATAGCATTGCTGACATTTTGACTAAAAGGGTGTTTATTCATTTCAAAGTAAAGTCAACAATAATATAATGAATGAGTGTGTGAAACCACCTACCTTGTATTACGTTGTGGAGGTTACAGTAGTTGGTGCCGTTATCAAACAGGCTGAACCAGAATGTGGACACAGATGAACCCTGGACAGCAACCAAATAAAACATGTTCATAGACACTTTATTTGTATTTCCTCTAAATATCTGAATATCATTTTTACTGATGGTAATTAAGATTTAGTAATACAAAAGTGTCTGTCTCACATCTACATGGCAGCCTTGGCCCAAAGCTGTGGAGATCATGGTGAAGTTAACAGTCTCGATCTGGCCGATTGCAGAGGTGTGGTTGGCCTGAATTAGGGCTGAAGTCACTGGGCCGAGCTGGATTACAACCACAAAAACAGTAAATCAGTGTCAACTATAGACATAGTACACTTACATGACAGTCACCAAAATAAATCCACATGAAACTAAATTTCTCTTCAAGCTTCTTACCTTGTATGAGCCCATTGCTTTAATCTGAGTCAGGATGGCCATACTAACTTTATCACATGGCAATCCAAACAGCCTGGGAACAGAAGGAGTTAAATATGTCAATGTCTTTTGTCTTATCTATTTTTTTAATTTATTTATATACACTTTTTGGTTTTAGTTTTCATTATATCTTATCTGTATGTACACACACAAAGTGAACCATCGGCTGAGGGTACAAATCTAACAGTTGATCACAAAGAGATGAAGTCTTACCAGACAATCTTGCAGAAGGCGTGTGTTGTGTCACTTGGTCCGCCATTTGTGACTATGCACATTCCCAAAAAGAGAGCACAGGCCACAACACAAATCCTCACAGCCATGATGTAGCTTTTGTGAACTCTTGTTCCAGATTTCTCACGGGGCTGTGTGCATGTTTGTGTGGTTAGGGTTTATATAGAAGACTGCTTGACAAGGAACAACTTGAAGACCATTGGCTTGTCATGTGGACCCGTGGAAAAGTGATTTGCAGGACACTTCACATGAACTGCATGGCATCTTTCACACCAGCGGGGTTGGATTCTACAGCCTGAATTCAGGACTTCAGCAGAGGGCTCTGGGAATTGAAAAAAACTATTTAAGCCTCTACTTTCAGAAATGCATACCAACAAAATGTGTTATGTTGTTGTTCATTTGTTTGTTTATCCTCCAATTGGAGTTAATCCTTTAAATAATTACTCTTTCTCATTTTTTAAACTAAAAATGATGACAAATGATGTTCTCATCACTTTGTTTTGGCCAAAATAAAACAGGATGTTTTAAGTTTGTTTTAGGACAAACAGGAATTATTATTTAATTGATTGTTTGTTCAATAAAATGTCAGAAAATAAAATAGTAATAAATCACATTTACCCCATGAGCCAAAGATAATGTGTTTAGATTGCACAGTCCAAAACCCAAAGATATTGAGTTAAAAAATAAAGTTTACTATTGAAGAAGAATAAATTTGCAATTATTATTTGGGTGTCCACTTACGTGTATAGATTATTTTGTTGGTTTCACTTAAAGTCAAAAGCTTTTGAGGCATATTTTTCATCAACACTAACAGATTGATGCCCTCTTCATTGTAGCTGATGTATGATTGAAAACTATAATAAAGGCATAATGTTGATCATATTTTCTTGTCTGTTTTCCTGTTCTTTGAAAACATGTGCCTCTGTATAAACACCATAGCTGTTAAGGGTGAGGTTTTCAATCCATCACAGTTTCATATAATTATCTCACTGCATTTCTTGACCCAAACATGCCTATTGATTAACAATGCTTGAGGCTCTGGACAGCCTAACCAGTGTAAACATTAGATTAAAGACAACAAGCAGAACACCATCCACTGACTTTTATTGTCATTCATATCATATAAATTAACTGAAAGCATCCCAGTCCCCCCTCAGGCAAGAACATACCATGTGCTTATTCTACTGAAAGTACAATAGTTGGCTGTACAGTGGTGGTGGAATGTAACTAAATACATTTACTCAAATACTGTACTCAAGTACAAATTTGAGGTACTTTTACTTTGAGTATTTTCCCTTCAAGCCACTTTATATGTCTACTCTGCTTTTCAGATGGAAATATTGTACTTTACACTGCATTTGTTTGACAGCTTTAGTTACTTAACAAATTAAGATGTGTGACCTTTTACCTAAGGTCTGAATACTTCCTCCATCATTTGAAAACCCTTATGTTTTACTGTCACATCAAACTGCAAAATATGTGCCTCATCTCTGTCTGCAGAGGGCACCAGACTACAACACTCGGCCGAACCTTAAAATCCTGACAGGTCTCTGGCAGTCACAGTGATATCCAGAATTTTTCTGTTTAGGTTGTATCTGCCTTGATTAGGTATGATTCATCAAGGAAGAAAATATGTAAATGCAGAAAAGAACAAAGAAAATGTCATGTTTAAAGTGAATAGTGAGTTTAGGGCATATAGGCCATTATAATACATGTCCAAATCGAATTTGATTGCTCTTATAACAGGCCTAAAAAAAACAACAACATAATAACAGAGTTCCATTGTATACAGACCATGCATCAAACTGGAAGTCTTGTTAATGTCTGAGCTGTGTCTCAGGAGGTCTGTCCACAGGGGAGAGCTGGATTTGAGTCATCCCTCTCCTTGAGAAGCTCCCTGTGGTCGTGTCCGTCTAAAAACATGGCAGCCATAGAGATGAATGGGAGTGACAATCTTTTCTTGCCACTAATGAGGAAACCCTGCAGTGGGATGGTGCTCTGGGCTTATGAGGAACAGCACTCCAAAACACATTTACCATAAATGAATGAATGAATCAATAGTTTTATTTCAAACAACATACAAACAAAATGTAAATAAAAGACACAACGTATTTTACTATTAAAAAAAAGCAAGAATAAGCTAAATAAATAAATACTCTTCAATTAATACTCGTGTCCCAAAGCGAGTAGGAAGAAGCAAAATGCTTTTCAGGTCCTACCTTTTTTTAAATGTCCATACCCTTATCAAAGTGTTTTCAATCTATTGTTGTTCAATGAACAACCATACAACCCTATAACAGAAAACATCGTCAACATCCAAAAAACATTTGCCGATCAATATAATAATAAATTAAGTTACTATTCCATAATTTCCTTAATTAAATCATTTGTTCATGTACCATACTTGAGCTGTACTGTCCATCCAGTACATTTATCAAGCACAATTAACTTCTAAATAGATCAGAACAAAAGTGAAACAAGTTAATACTAAATAGTACACTACCGTCAATAATTTCTCTACTCATGAGTTACAACCTCCCTCCTCTTTACTGTACCTATCCAGAATTGCTCTTTTGTATTTCATGTTGAACTGTAAGACATCGTTACTCAATTTCTATCAAAACTATTTCAGAGTCACCCCACGAACAGAAACACACACGCTTTAAGAGTAGTGCCGTTGTTTTAAAGTAAGTTCCCCACTTAAATCATAGCCCCCCTCTCTGTGTATAATCTTTGAGTTGGTAAATTCATTTTGCATCCCTGTTGCCTTGTTGTTCTTCCATTTGTTGCACTCAAAGTGGCTGACTGTATTGAATTGTGTGTGTTTTGTGTTGTTTAGTTGTTGTTATCACATTAATGGTGCTTTACCTACAGTTTACCAGTTTTATTTCAGTGAACTTTGTGATCTGTGTCTGTTATTTATCTTCATCTTGAGGTCCTGTTTTGTGCTTCAGTGTTAATTGTAATAATAAGTAGGCCTAAATAAGAGAGTTTATAGAGCACTACACAACACAAGGGTTATAAATGAAATAGAAAACTTTAGATAGCACTTAAGAAACGCCGGTTGGTTTTGAGCTGCGTTTTACTAAAGGTGTTCACAGCGTTCACAGTTTAGGAGCCACAACTTCTTAAGTACAGTCTCCTTTAGTTTTGAATTTGATGAGGAGCTAGTGTTTCATGATTGTGATGTTCTGTTTCCTGTTTTATTTTGAAGTCTGTCTTGTCTCCCTTGTCCTATCTACTTTACTTCCTGTCTTTTGATTTCCCGCCTGTTTGATTGTTCCGGACAGACCGTGACATAGTGTAAAGAAATCAAGATCAGACTCATTTTAGAGCACCTGGTCAAAGGCTTTGCAGCAGCATTCTTGACCTCAAGGGGACATATGTTGCTAAAACACGTGAAAGTGGAGTGACAGTAATCTAGACAGGACAAAATAAATAACCCTGTCTCATCTCAGAAATAATCATCTACATCTCAGCTCGAGACAAAATGGGCCTGAGTATGGGGATTTTTTTTTTTCTTCAAATGAAGACACAAATAAAAATTGTCACTGCATATTTCCCTGACCTCATCGTCCACTTCTCAGCCAATAAAGAAAAAGAGACATTTTATCCAGCATGGAACTGATGGTCTGATTTACAGAGTAGTCACCTTGCCGACAAATGGATGGCATAGGCTCTGCAGTATGTGGATGGTCATTTGCTACAGCAACAGCAGAGCAAATGCTGCTGTGGAGACCATCTGCTGAGTGAGGAGCACAGAAACAGAGGGAGACACAGCCTGTCTCTCAAACCCTGCATCATCCTCACATGTTCTCCCAAACTGTGATCATCCAATTTCTAAAATGACAGCTGGTCACA
The DNA here is from genome assembly GCF_031162955.1 of Sander vitreus. Classification (NCBI taxonomy): domain Eukaryota; kingdom Metazoa; phylum Chordata; class Actinopteri; order Perciformes; family Percidae; genus Sander; species Sander vitreus. Next base: position 15,520,112 of record NC_135866.1, read on the forward strand.
GTTATATGTATGTTAAATATGCTTATAATCACATTTATGTAATAAGACTTGATTTTGTGCCTACAGGTCTTAAAGATTTTTCTAAAAGGTCTCCTTTGCTTTCCATATATTTGCTTTATGAATGGTAATTAATCGTTCATTATTGTTGTATAGACCAAAACTGCCTCAAGAAACCAATATTTATTAACAACGTATTTTCGCTTTTGGCTTAGTAAAATGTCGAAAACGTTATTTTTCCCAACCTTTTAAACAAACTTTTGTTCTTATTAATGACATATAACGCATCTATACGGTTTTAGTTAATGATGTATTATCACTAATAAAGTGTGTGTGACACTGCCTTTTTTTTTTTTTTATTGGGTTTTGCCGACGTCCTGTCAGCTGAACTGTATTGTCGTGATCTCTCGCGATGATTCACACTTCTCGCACTTTATGGCTGTGCTAATCTGTAAACGGAGTAGCTGTTTTGAGTTCGGCTGGTGGTTGAAGTGGACCGCAAGAAGCAAAAACAAGGTCAGCAAACTGTCAGCAGTTTAGATACATTTTAGGATTTGAGTCGATGCACTTAAAGTTTCCGCCCACCTCGTGCTGCAGCTCTGAGTTTACTGTACGCTGTTTTAGGCTGATTTCTACGTGTTACCGTTACACTTTGCACTAGCACAAAACGTTGCTCTTTTTAAATGATCGCCCATTCTGCAGTGATTACTGTTTTGTAAACCGAGCAAGTAGCTAAGTAAGCAATAAACTCAACTCCTAGATGGACCCAATATCTATGGACGGACTCTATGATTTGTCCTAATAAGGATCAGGTCTTCAGAGCAGGTCACTCTGCAGTCCAAAGGTCCCTCTCCTGCATGCACTGTAACGTTAGGTCATCCTGGTCAATGAGTTGTCAGAGCCTCTTTTTGCAAACACACTGATCTGAAACCATGTTTACAAAACGTTACCAGGCCTTATATTTGAATCATTTATAAATAAAATAATGTTTCCTTTCAGGTTGTTGGAAACCCTGAACACCAGTCATGTCAGAGTTGAGTGGGAAGGTCCAGACCGTGCTGGGTCTGGTGGATCCAGACCAGCTGGGTCGTACCATGACCCACGAGCACCTGACCATGACCTTTGAGTGCTGCTACTTCCCTCCTCCTCCAGGCGATGAGGAGGTGGCAGAGAACCCGTTCCAGATGCAGCACATGTACTGGCTGAGACAAAACCCCTACAGCTGTCACGAGAACCTGCTGCTGCAACAGGAGACCGGCGCCGTGCGGGATGAGCTGCTGGCCTACAGGAAGGCCGGTGGGGGCACCATAGTGGAAAACACCACCACGGGCATCGACCGGGACCTGCCCACCCTCAAGCAGCTAGCAAAGGACACCGGGGTCCACGTCGTCGCAGGAGCAGGGTACTATGTGGACTCCACCCACACGGAGGCCACCAAGAGAATGAGTGTGGAGAAGGTGAGGCTCAGTCTGGCATGTGGCAGCAGCCAGGTCAAAATCTGGCATGTTATGTTTCACACAAAGTTTGAAACCATTTGAACTATATTGTGGAAACTTAATCGGCATGTGTGTGTCTGGAGTTTGCCACTTGCACTGAATGTCTCAGTCATAAGACAGGATGAATATCCTGCATCAATTTGTTTAGTCAATTTGATATATCACCAATTCTCTTGGCACGTTCTGTGTTTATGTTCAAGGATTTCTTCTGTATCTTTTGATTGATTTGAACGGGTTTCTGGCTATAGGCCATAATAAAAGCTGTGGCTTTAGTAGTGATGCACTGAGAATGTGCACCTAATCTTCGTGGATGTTTAGATATTATCATTCAAACCTAACATGCTCTGTTCATGTGCATCAAGCCTGTTAAAGGGACAGAACTAAGAAGTCAGAAGATAGTCTAAAAGAGTGATGTTGTCCTGATTTAATTAACTCCTCATTTCTGCCCGTCAGCTCACAGACATCATCATCAGCGAGGTGCTTCACGGCGCAGATGGCACAGACATCCGCTGTGGCGTGATCGGAGAGATCGGCACCAGCTGGCCCATCACGGAGAGTGAAACGAAGGTGCTGAGGGCCACAGCTCATGCTCAGACCCAGCTCGGCTGCCCTGTCATCATCCATCCCGGTAGGAATCCCGCCGCTCCGGCTGAAATCGTCCGGATTCTTCAGGAGGCCGGTGGTGACATCAGCAAGACTGTCATGTCACACCTGGACAGGTGAGAAGTCCCTGGAAACAGTTTGTAGAAGGGAATAAAGGGAGTTTTTTAGTTTTTACCTCAGCCGCGGAGGTAATGTTTTGTCTTGGTTTGTCTGTCAGCAGGATTACCAAAAAAACTACAGGCCTTATTTTCAGAAACCTTGGTGAAAGTGTGTACCATGGGCGAAGGAAGAACCCACACAGGGCTGATACACAAAGTATTTTTCACTTTCGTTAACATTGCCAGATAGGGCATTTGTGCTGCATTCACGTGGTGTCAAATAATTTGAAAAAATGATTTCCCGACTGGGGAAATTCACACTACATTAACATTGTAGAGCTGTTTTCACATATGAAATCTGGACAATGTCCAACGAATCTGGTCCCAACATTGTCCAGTTTCTCTTTCACACATTCAGCACACAACAGGAGGTTGTCTGTGAGATGCGTTCTTACTTACTGGAAATACTCAGATGGGTTTAGGCGAGAGGTGGCACCTGGGTAGAGCGTGCAGCGGATTACATTGCGGTCATGTAGCCAGTTCGTAATTTGGTCATAAACAACAGAGTCTTCTGACGTTCCTTGAATTTGTCTCGCGATTTTGTTGTCAACGCTTACCGACAGAAATTCCCAAATTTCGTCGCCTCTGCAGTACATTCTCGTCGCCGTCTTCGTGTAAATCACCCTTCTTCTTCACCCTGAGATGTTTGTTTTCTTCCTGTTTCATGCGAATCTGTAGTTTTTCAGCAGATTTCCTTGGAATTCTGACTTGATGGCAGACAGTGTGAAATGCAGTATAGAGGCAGTTACAGGCTGCAGTTTTTTCTCATCTTCACTTTCCTCACTGGAAACATTTTCTGAGCTGTGCTCGTTGCAAGGGAATCTTGTTTGCTGTAAACAGCCGTGATCAGTGTCCTCTTGCAGCAAGAAACGTAACTTTTGAATGTGTAGGACATCATATCTTAGTGGAAATCAGTTTCAAAAGAATCTGGTTATTTTTTGGTGAAAATAAATGATAAATAATAAGTAAAAACTGAAAACGATTACCCTTATTTGTAGAGTGGTTTTATGAGTCAATTATTTTAAAATGACCGCAAAGAGTTATGATATACATTCAATGTAAGAGTGACTGACAAATTATTTGATTCATAATGTCGAGTCACATGCTATGCTACCTAAAGGTGGTGTTAGATAAGATAGCTTTATCATTCCACATTTGATCCCAATATTTCTTAGATCTGCTTTCACAACAAATTATTTTAGTCACTGCTATTTTGGTCGTTGGTATTCTCCATTCTTAAAAGTTACAGAAATTGCATTGAATTTTACCCCTACATTAAAAAAATGTATTTCCCTTTTTTTTGTTAAACAAGCTGGTAAACTGGATAAACCTTCTTTTGAAATTCTACATGTATGGCATTCATTTAACTTATTTTCTCTTCTCTTCCTGCAGGACTATATTTGATGATGGTGAACTGCTTGAGTTTGCGAAGCTGGGGAGTTATCTGGAGTATGATCTCTTTGGAACAGAGATGCTGAACTACCCGTATAACCTGGAGGTGGACATGCCCAGTGACAGCCAGAGAGTGAAGGCGTGAGTAACACCGGTCAGGGTTAAACTTTTATTTTGTGATTAGACGTGCCAGGAGTGAACACAAGTGTGTCCACGTTGTTGTTGTTTCCACACTTGTAAATGGAGCTAGAGTCCACATCCGGTGTATATCATTTAGAGCCAAAATGCTAATTTTGTGTTTTATGCCATGTGGAGAGACGAGCATGTCCTACAGTTTGTCAGAGAAACTGTGACGCTGATCTCCCACTACAGTGGAGAGAGGAGTGATGAATAACTGGTCACACGTTAATCCGCACATACAAAAAAAAACGAGATTAACAGAAAATGTCAGTTGGGTTTAAGGCCCCTCGTTTTTCCTTGTTTCTTTGTTCACGCTCAGCTTGGCGTTCCTCGTGAAGGAGGGCTACGACGACAAGATAGTGGTTGCACACGACATCCACACCAAGAACCGTCTCACCAAGTACGGCGGCCACGGCTACTCTCACATTCTGAAGAACATTGTGCCGAAGATGCTGATGAGGGGCATCTCGCAGAACCAGGTGGATAAGATCCTCATCGACAACCCAAAATGCTGGCTGACCTTCAAATAATGCAAAAAGAGCGTTTTGATGTAGCGATTATTTTATCTCCAGATATTGACTAAACACCCCACAATGAATACTTTGAGATTCTTTGCAATAATCACATTCCCCACTCATTTATAAATGTGTTTTTGGACCCTCAAATCAATGAGCGTACAATGTTTGTGCATCAATTTGTCTTTAATGTCAATGTTCTTACATTTTTCAGCAAAGCAAAATGTTTTGTAACTTTCTTTCCAATGGAAAATAATTACAGGCTGTTGTTTCATTCAGCTTAAAGAGTTTGTTCAGAGGCCCTCATTAATTAAAACATGATTTTATATTTGTGATTATACATTATTCACTTGATAATAATATGAAGGAGCCTCACAGGATCACAGTGCCTCTCATTAGCAGTCTTGTTTTAGTCCCAATAGCTTCTTGCCTGCAGAAATGTGAATGCAATCTAAAACTCTTTCTCTGGAGGTGTTGTCTACACTCTACAGTGGTGCTCACTGCTCACAAATATGGTGCTCAATGTTGCTTTCTTTGTGTTCGTAAGTAGCATTTCTGCAGATGACAATGACAATAATGAGCGCGGTAGTAATCAGTATGCTGCTCTGCTCTCAACATAATGTGGCTGTGTTGGATGAGTTGTACTGTTGCCCCTCAGTGGGTGTCTATGGGAGGCTGACTGGATGAAGGACATGTTCTCCTCTCATCTGGGAACAGGTGGTCTCACAGGGTGACTTCACCACATGATCAATGGCATGATCGCCACAAGTGACTGTGCGCCGTGAAAAAAAACAATATAACTTTGATTAATCTTCCGAGAGGATTAAAAAGTGAGCCAGAGGATTTATTTTTGACATATTTTACACATTAGCTGACAGTCTTCACAATCAGCAGGCAGATCGATGTATGTCGAGGAAACATTTATGTCATTGTGACTGTCCAGTTTTGTGATGGTGACTAACCACCAGAGCACCCTGATGCCCCAACCAGCTGTCGTATTGAGAGAAAATGAATTAAAATGATCATTTTGTGACAGTGCTTCAATATGAACATTATAATGGCCCTTTACACATTCTTTGAAGTGTTTTGATGCTGCACGGTGTTAAAATGTCATATTTATAATCATGCATCACTACGGCTTTTAACATTTTCACTCAAAATGCAACAACTATCTTATAGTTTTGAAAAATAAAGCACACATGGACTAATAACACTGTGAACAGAGTGGTGATTATGTCAGTATCCTATCATTTCAGCATCTAATTAAGCACTGGAGGTCAATACATTGAACTTCCAGTTTACACTCACTCAGGATGTGTTACCACAGCAGCATGTACAGTATGGTGGACATAGCGAAGTTAATTTGTAAAGCTAAACCGTTCAGGGTGCAATAGCGACACTATCTGACAAGGGTAAAATTCAAAGCTGTACACTTTAAAATACATTACTTGTCTGTAATTACACTGTAAGCTCTTTGCTATTGCAAAGTACAGTTATTTCTTTTTCTCGCATGACGTCCTCCACATCTTTCTGGACTCTTGCAATATGGAAATGGTGAGCTGTGCCTCTAATAATCCAACTGACATTGATGAGCAGTGAAGCAAGCTATATGCAGATCCTTTTCCCCCCTCAGCGGATCTTTTCCGTGTTTTAATCAGCATACAACATGAAGCCGGAGAAGGTGCTGTACTTGTTGTTGTTGCCCCCGTGCGCCTTTCCGCCGTCCAGCTTGATGTAAATCTCGTCCCCGGGCTCGAGGTGCAGGACAACACTGTTGCTGGCGTAGTCGTAGTTCTGGTCGGCGTCTTGGGCGATGGCACTGGCTCTCACCTAGAAGGGAAAGTTGACATATCTGCTGATGAAACGTGTCTTTATTTTGAAATCAGAACCGCGGACAGCTCCATCCATTTTTTTAGGCTAAATGTGTTGGAGTCTCTTTCTAGGGACACGGGTGCGTAAAATGCAAAACGTGCAAATTTGTGCATCAAACGGTGTATGCACTGTGTATTATTAACAGAGACTATAAAGACTAAAGCTAAAACAAATCAAAAGATTGTTACATAGCCTAATTATATCTTGAAGCGTCCTACCTGGTTGTTTTTACAGAGGTCAGCCCACATGCTGGTTCCATCTCCGCCTCGCATCAGTACATGGTAAACAAAGAAGTAAATCCCCGGTATTGAGCAGGTGAATTTCCCTGAAGAAGGGTCATAGTGGTTGCCCAGATTTGTGACTACGTCGTCGAATTTCAACACTTCGTATCCCTCATGCTGCTTCTTCAGTCCTGCATAAAATGCAATCTTTGGGATTGTGTTGTAAGTGGCAGCGCTGACGGCACCGTTAGGCCCATTTGCTCCAGGTGCTCCGGGTGGACCCGGTGCCCCTCTCTCTCCGGGCGGACCAGCAGGTCCAGATGGCCCGGGCTCGCCAACCGGACCCCTCGGACCCATCCTCCCGACGCGTCCCGGCTCTCCTTGAGGACCTTGGATGAACGTCGGAAGCGACTGCACCAGACGGTTGTCTTTGATTGGGTTGTTTGCCTTGGCCGTGGCCGTGGCCGCGGTCCCGTGGGAGTCGCACACCATTTGGCAGGACCCGAGCATCTCGTAGCGGGCAGGAGTACCGGCGGTGTTCACCATGACCGGGATCAGAACCACCAACACCAGCACCAGCGCGACACCACAAACACCAGTTGCGATCATCTGCGCTCTGCGGATTCGCTGTGTTCTCCGGAGTGGATGGTCTTCCAGCCTGCTTGTGGGCGATGTGTTTGCAGAGGGAAGAATTTCACCTGCTTTTCGCAACTTTTGGAGATAAAATAGTCTTTTACATGTGTATGCGCAAAAGTAACCATCCACAACTTTTACGCGCTGCAGTATCCGTCTAACTGATTCATCTCCGCTTTCTCACTGCAAGAAAAATAACAACAAACGACTTTCTGTGAGGAAAAAGTACACAATCTACGTTAAGTGGTTATGCAGCACACAGTCAGCTGCACAAGTTATGCCCACCACGGTGCCACAGGAGAGAATGGGCTTGAAGTGAACCGCTTCTGTGTTTGGAGAGTGAGGGGAGGGGTGAAGGTGATGGAGGGGATAGAATCCCTGCATTTCTTAAATCAAAAGAGAGAAAGGGGAAACATATACATAACTTTGAAGCTCTAAAACTTGATTCATCTACTTTATGTATTTGTTTGTGGGGTCAGAAAACTACTTGGGTATTAACACATTACTTTTTCTATTGATGGCTGTAACGTTACCTCCCACAACACGTTATTAGAACTTATCCAAAAAGCTCTAAAGGTCTTGAGCATAATGAGGCCCATTAAAGACAAAAAGCTATAGTCGTTTGGCACCTGGTCACACCTCAGTGGCTCCCCATGTCCAATTTATCACTTGGAGAAAATCTATAGAGCCACTGAAAGGAAGGAGGGAGTCACTAGGAGCTGGCAGTTAAGGATGACTTAACATAAATATACTGGTGAAATGACTGAATGCTGAGGCATTTAGAAGCAAAATAGGGGGAGATTACTTAATTAATTACTAATGGGAATTCACCAGTAGGTTAATGCTGGTTGTAATATTAGCCTAAATAAGTAATACGTAAAAATGTACAATTGAATTCTCCATTATTTTTAAAATGATCCACATAAAACTTCGGCACAGTGGCTTTTGTAAGGTTTGAGTGATGAAGAGCTAATTCTTGGCGAGGAGGACAGATGATGATGTGCTCATGAATGCAGAGGCTGTCACTGTGTGTCCATGGCACCTCACTGCCAGGTGGAGAGATAGATGAAGAGGAAGGAAAAACACAGATAGCCTTGTTTGTTTGGGAGGAGCGAGGCTTTGATTGCAGCCCGAATGAGATTCTATTAGAGTCACACATTTAACTGTGTGTGTTTGTTGAATTGTGAACTCAAAAAGTGCCATACAGAATAATTGACAATCTTAAAAAGACAGTTAAAAGGGCTGTAAATGAACAAATAATGAGCTGTATTACTTAACAAATATTTGACGATCTTATTCTATCACAGCAGAATTGTTAAAAGTCATAAGATGTGTATATGCTATGTGTACTGTAAATGTATTTGCTTTAAGTAAGACACACTCAAATCAAAGGTTTTATTCAGAGCCAAAAGCCTCTTAAGCCCCTGACACACCAACCCGACAGCTGACCGTCGGCAGAAAAGGCTGTCGGACTGATCAGTCGGCTCCCCGAGGTCCAAAAAGTGCCTCAGAACACACCAAAGCGACGCCGTCTTGAGCGTACATTCTGCGCGTGCGCGAGATGTAATACAAAAAATGAAAACCAGAAATGACAACGCGTCATGTGGGTTTGGCTTCTCCAGCCGATAGTAATGGCGGCTTGTTCGAAATACAATCTCATATTTTACGAAAATAGTTCACTGAAACGTGTTTCTGAAAACATTTTAAGCGAGAAATAGGCCATACAGTTGCTGAATCTGTCTTCATTTCAGATCAACAAAGGTCAGTTTAAAAGATTTTCGTCAGATTTTGAGAGACGTTCGTCACTCATCCCGCTCGTTATTTCCGGGTTAGCACTCCACCAATCAGATTGGTGTAGTGAGTCCGACTGCCCGCCCTCCGACCCAGCAAGTCAGGTCGGCCAAAATGAAGGCCGACAGCTCCTCCGACGGACAACGGCACGGAACACACCGAACAGACTCGAGTCACCGACCTTGCCAGACTGTCCGACGGTGTGGTTGGTGTGTCAGGGCCTTTAAATGTCAATGGATCTCATCTGGTTTCTCATGTACTCCACCAAGTTCTGTTATTATTATTCTTTCAAGACTTTTTTTTATACATTTTTCCTATTTCCCAAAGACAATAACCATGCAGAAAACACCAATGAAAAAGAAAGAATGTTTAACAATAACATGACACCTGGTCATGTAAATGTCAAATAAGCATACCATTTTACAGACGGCCATAAACACCAGATGTAGGAGTATACTGTAAAACATTTAAAATCAAGGCAAAAAAACAACAACAAGCCAACGTACAATAAAAACATATGCTGTTGGTACTTAAAGCATTATTTGACTATTTTAGCTTAAAATAACAGGCTCAAAATAATTTTGACGTACACTGACTTGTAATAGGGAGAATGGTGCCTCTGTCATTCCCACTTTGCGCCCTGAACTGTTGTTGATGACAATCCCAACAGCCTCAGCTGTGCTTTGTATTTATTGCTAATTAGCAAAATGCTAACATGCTAATTAACTAAACTAAGATGGTGAACATGGTAAACATTATACCTGTACATCAGCATGTTAGCATCATGGATGGGGGTTAGCATGCCGTTTTAGTGCGGCTTAAGTCAAACAATTTTTTTTAAAGATCATTCTTTTGGGCATTTTAGGCCTTTATTTCCACAGGACAGATAAAGACATGAAAGGGGAATGACATGCAGCAAAGGGCCGCAGGTCGGAGTCAAATCCGCGGCCGCTATATATAAACCTCTATGTATGTGCGCCGCCTCTACCAACTGAGCTAACCCGGCCACCAAATTGCAACAAATTGCAAGACCATCCACTCCGGAGAACACAGCGAATCCGCAGAGCGCAGATGATCGCAACTGGTGTTTGTGGTGTCGCGCTGGTGCTGGTGTTGGTGGTTCTGATCCCGGTCATGGTGAACACCGCCGGTACTCCTGCCCGCTACGAGATGCTCGGGTCCTGCCAAATGGTGTGCGACTCCCACACCATTTGAAAGATTGTGACTACTCTTGCAGCAATGGATGCCAATAATTGAAACAGGAAATGCCAATTTCAGAGAAAAAAATATTTTACAATTTCCCCTAAAGAAGAAAAAAATAAAATATATTATTTTTCTCTCAGTATTTTCTGGTTTCATTTTGTCTACTTTAAGTCATATATCTTTGTTACAGCTGACACTAGTTTGGAAGGGCCCCACATGTGATTTCAAATACATTATCAGTTCTAAAAGACCACATATTTTCTGGGGGATGAGTGTAAAGTGAGAAATAGTATATAATATAATAATATGTAAAGACACACAAGCACAAACACAGTGGGACATACTGTCGTGGCTATGAGTCACTGAGCACTTGTTAGTGGTCAGGCTCTTTCCCTCTAGTTGGCACGAGCCTCCAGTGACTCAGGGAGACTTGTCGACCAGCAGCCAAAGTGAACAGCAGTGTCAAAATCCACCAAAAGCTGTGGGAAGAACACAACTTGTATTAGAACGCTTTTAACAGTATCGCACCAAATGAATCAGAGCGCACACTTTTTATTTCTGTTTCTAAAAAAATGTATCCAAAGTTGATTTTCATCACTCTTCTCCAGATCTTAGTCAGTCAGCTCACCTCGCCTGCCGTATTGAAAGATTCCTCTGGTGGTGAAGAGCTCTGACAGGTTGTTTTAAATCTCGACACTGGAGTTCATTTACAGCCAGTCAAGCAGGAGTCTTGGGGGAGCCTGATGATTTTTGACATCCGGACAAGCAGATGTTCAGAGGACATGAATAAAACATATAGCCCATCTGACCACGGACAGAAGACTTTCAGAGTGTCTAATGAAATATGAGGCGTGGATTCAATTCACACACACAAAAAAATATCCCTCTGTCAGAATAGCGTGATGCTGTATGAAATATGTATGGCATTTATGTAGCCTGACCTGGGTGGCTAAGCAGGGTTCAATTGTGTTTATGACAATCAAAGCTGGCAGGTTTGTCAAAGAGTGTATGTGGTGAATGGGAAGGGAAGCTGAATGGATCTCTCATTACCAGCCAGGAATATAAACAGAAATATTATGTGAGCATTGACACCCAAGTGTTTATCAACTCATAAAACAGCATGTGTCCCACCCAGTGATAAGATGAATGTCCCTCCTTACTTTTCACACCTTCTGCTCTTTCAGAATTTGAGTGTTTATTTTTCAACAGAATGCGTTGCCACACCACCCACTCAAAGCTGGTACTGTATTTAAGATGGAGAAGCAATAACAATCATGGCTGCCCACTCCTCCTGATAGGGTTGATGAGTTAAATGCTGAGTCTGATTCTCACTACGTTGAGCTAATCTATGTGATAATATAGATTTATAGAGTGTGGTAATTAAAATTGAATTGAATAACAAATAATAAACATACCAGAGAGAAGGGCTTTTCATTCAGTAGAAAATCACAGTGATTGTTTTTTTTTAATTTATTTTATTATTTGCTTCCAGTTGACAGACGATCCAAAACTTTAAAACCTTTATTTTGATTTGTGTGCATGTCCTTTGGTTGGTGTGCTGCTGCTCTTCATTCTTCTTGATGTGGATTTCTGAAAGAAATCACTTCATTCTGATTTGTGTAAGGTCTCAAAATACTTTTATAGTTAAAGTTTTCCACACAAAGTAAAAATAAGACGAGCAAAGATTCAAATACAGAGACTACAGTGATACAGAGATTATTCAGAGCTTCAAGTAGGCTACAGTTCAGGTCACTTAAATTTAAGGAGCTCCAGGATGATAATGTATAGATTGCACAAAATGTATATCAGTAATACAGACATATACTCGTCTTCCCTTGAAGAAGAAGAAGAAGAAGAAGAAGAAGAAGAAGAAGAAGTAGAAGAAGAAGAAGAAGAAGAAGAAGAAGAAGAAGAAGAAGAAGAAGAAGAAGAAGAAGACGACATGCCTTTAATTATCTCGCGAGGGGAAATTCACATTTTCACTCTGTTGGTGCAGTTTTTACACACATTACACACAGGCCTGAATGCCCATGGATGAGTGTCCTGAGCAGTTGAAGGTTCAATGCCTTGCTCAAGGGCACCTTGATGCAGGTGAACTGCCACCTCTCCAGCTACCAGTTTAGGAGACATATGAGAAAAAGCAAACTATGAGAAGTAGAATTTGAAAGACTGATCCTAACATTTTCAAACTTGAATCACCGATAACCACGTGTTGATATGCAAATTATGTTTGAAATACTCTCTCATCACATTAGACCATCATGTAACACTCAAACTCTCCATAACACCAATTTCATTATAGGGGAAACTGGAACACACGTGACCCTGAAAATGAAAAAATACACTTTAAAGAATGACAAATACATTGAGTAACCTATGGTTTACAATGGTAAGCTGCAACTGGGTACATTTACTCAAGTATGTAAATACATTTTTGAGGTACTTGTACTTTACTTGAGTATTTCGATTGTATGCTACTTCTACTCCACTGCATTAAGAGCATTAACTTTGCAGTTTACAATTGTATATACAAAATACATGATTGTCTAATGAAATATGATACATTTTCATTTTATTTAACTATGTCACAATATATAGTTCCACCTCAACCAACTCCAACATTAAAATGCTGCCTATGTTTTAATGTTAATAATAATTACATCATTTTAAAAACTAAAAGGGTTCACTCAGCTTAATGAGTCATTTGACCCTTTAATACTTCATATTTTTCTTATAATACTTGTGTACTTTTCTTAACTTAAAATTTGAATGCAGGACCTTTACCTACTAGGGTAAATTTGACATTGCCCTGCCACTACTTTTCCTTAAGTAAAGGATCCTGATACTTCTTTTATTGTCTTGAGGAAGCAATCTGAGGACTGTCTGATAAACCATGCAAACCATACTTAAAGGGTCAGTGTCATCAGTCATATTGCAAATTATAGAAATACTTAAAATAGTCTCTTTTATGGCTTTATATTTGTGAGAAACATATAAATGAAATAAGAAAATATTGTAGATGTTTGGCGGTGTGTGTAACTGTCTCTGAGGAAATGCTCGATTGCTCATGATAAAATGTTATGTATTGCAACCTGGAATACAGGATTACAACAAAGGATTATAACAAAACCAAATCCCCCATGCATCAAAAAAAAAATAAGTAGATTGATTTTCATCGAGATGTCAATCGATGCATCGTTTCGCTTATGGCGTCAGCAGGCGGAGTGTCACAGTTCTGCCGATGAGATTGAGCGGCAGCGAGGGGCTTAGTGGCAAATACAATCGAGGAGTGTAAACATACCGAGGGCCGCAAGAGGCCGATCAATGCCTCCAGTCTGAGATTGATTAATTACCCCAAGAAAGAGACTGAGGTGTAAGGGCACCAGAGAAACCTGATCAGAACAAGATTTATCACCCAATCTCTGTATCATCACTCCCTCCCTCGCACTGTTTTTTTATTTTTTATTTTATTTTTAAAGCTGCTCTTCTTCATTGACTGACTTGAGTGTGTCATGCCTGTGTTTCATACCAGGATGTAATGTTACTCACACAAGCAACGGGTCTTGTTAGTTCCTTTGCTTCCCAGGTGATAAATAGACGCTGGATAAAACGCATCAGGTAAGATAATGTTACATTTGAAGGTGGAACGTAGCTAAGTTACTTAGCTAGCTGGCAAGCAAGCGAGGTGATTATGAGAGGAGAGATGTAGTTCACTGAGCAGTTTCACACAAAACTAAATGGTACTTTGACAAACCTACGACAACCTTTTAGCAAATTATCTTTTAAATTGACAAACGTGTAATTTATGGCAAAATTCAAACGGGATCAAAACATTTTTAATTTGTTGACTACCTCAGGGTACTACTGTGACGTTCTCCGACTTCCCAACTCGGAAATCCGACTTCAGGGGGCACGTTTCCGATTTAGAACTCGGATATTCCGACTTCCGAGTAGGCTACATATTGTTTCCATTCCCATAGAGGACACTAGACAGGGGAGGGACTTCGCCTCTCAAATTCCTCTTAATCTAAAAGTTGTTGTAGTTTTTAAGTTTATGTTTGTGTTTCCAAAGAAAAAGACTCTGAGAGACAAAAATGAAGATGATGTGAAAGCCTATATTTTATGTTTACACAAATCAAGCTTACATTCAGAAACATGATAGGGGGGAAAATAAATATGTTTTTATTCCTCTAGATCTGCAATTATACAACAACTAACTGCAAATCATTGTGTTCAACATAGTGATTGCAGATACAGAGTTTAGCTCAACCTTAAGTAGTAACCACACTTCCTTGACCACACCGTCAAGAAAACAATGCAGCTCTGTTGATTGGAGATGCTGATGGTTTCTTTGACTCCTTTACACTATGCATTATATCCATTTTTTGCAGCATAATGATAACATGAAGGACAAAGATAGAACAGACCTGGATAATTTAGTATTTCTGAATACTTTTGGTAGACTTGTTGCAAAATCTGAGGTAGTCCCAGCTGCAACACATTCTCATTCGGGTTCGTATGATATCGTGGGAAAAGTTATGAACACTAAAACATATGATATTATAAGAAAACGAGGAGACCTCCGACTGGTCACGTGACATCGGCTACAAAGCTCTGTGCTACAGAGCGGCAGTTGCTAGCTGTTTAAAAGCCGCTACAGTGCTTTGTGCAGCGGTCATGGTGCTCCATCAGGTCAGCGGTAGTTGGTGGTTCAGTTACACCAGAATAGGTGACTGTGCGCTGGGTACAGAGCACCGCGAGCTGCCGGTCTAATTATTTTTTTTCCTGAGGAACAAATGTGTTGGGTTTCAGTTGTCAATTTTGATGATAAATTCCTGTTTGATTGAAAAATAGTTAATTAAGAGTTAAGATATTGAATACCTTTGGTGTGAGTCTTCTGTGACATTTTCTGTGGAATCACCTTACATTTCCATGTTAAATGCCAGCCAAAGTTAAGACTTGAACCAGCTAAAAGACTCTAATGGTCATAACTGTCCACACAAACAGAATATTGCACACAATATAATTGTCAATTCACGAACACTACTGAGTCCCAATAAGGTGTTCAGGTCAGTCATATGAATCTAGTCATTTAAGACTGTGACTGTACACAGTGAATAAAGACCGGCCATTCTCATGATCAGGGCAGCCACATGAGAGCGCTGCTGCCTGATGTATGACTGTCTCTCTGTCGCCCACCATCCTCACCCAAACTAATGATGACCTTTGATTCCCTAAAGATGTCAGGAGATGAGAGAAAAAAAATGCAAACGCACCCAATTAATTTAGGGTGAAGAGGACTGGAACGTTGGAGCGCGTCATGCTGCTGGAGTGAATGGCGAGGAGCTCCAGGAAAGACAAGGCTCAGTATAATTAGGATTCAGGAGGCCCATTGTCAAAGATAATTAAAGCTGACAGCCACTGTGGAGAAGAGAGGAAGAGAGCAGGAAACACCTTCAAACTACATGCTTCACTTTAACACACTTTCTACATAGTCTTTCAAAGTCTATACCACACACACACACACACACACACACACTCCACTACCATCCATCATCCCAGCCTGCTTGGATAATGCAAACTAGGCAATCAAATAGATGACAGATATAGATGCAGTTTATACATTTTCAACATTTTGAGCCTGAAATCAAAATGAACAATATTAGAGGTGACAGTTCCCAAACATGTGTGTGACATCTGAGGAGCAACCCCACTATTTATTGCTAGTGGAAATTGTCTACATCAGAGGTTCTCAATCTTTTTTCAGCCAAGAACACCTTACAACATGGAGAATTGACGGGGATTCCCTCATGCATGTCCCTTGGAATAATTTGACCTAACCTAGTTTTTACACTATATAGTTTTAGTTATGTGAAAGATGTTAGACATGCATTAAACATATTTGCAGATTCTGAGTTATAGATTTGTTAGATTATAAAGTAATGTATGAACTATTATATACAGTATAATGTAAAAAAAAATACAAATGATATAATTTAAATGAATGACTCTGAAGACATTTCACTGACTCCCTGGTAGAGTGCAATGGACCCCACTATAAGAATCACTGGTCCACATGACTTGACGAATTATGAGTTCAGCCTCTCCCAAGGAGAATGAATCCATACATTGGTTTAGTGAATATTGGACGTACATTAAGGAGTTGGCCTGAAACACCACTCTAAATGAACGATCATGGAATGGGCACACTGTGTTAATTTCTTGACTTACTTTTGTAATAAAAACAGCACCATAAGAGAGAAATGTGAAGTATAGTAACTCACAGTTACACCGCAATATTAATCACAAGTTCGCTAAAATTACACTTTGATACTGGTCATAGCAGACCAAAAAAGGCAGTAGCAGCAACATCCCTGGGTGAAATGAGTTGAGCAAGGGTGTGTTCTTTATTGCTTATGAATTAAGAGGAAAAATGTGTTGTTTTTCTGTCAAACATTACATTCAGTATCCCTTTAATTTAACCCTCCTGTTCGCTTAAATGAGTAACATTTTACGAATGAACTAGCCTTCCAGTAAATGAATGCAGAGATGTAAAATGACTACTCACTGTTTATATTGCATAAACTGAGGCTAAAAAGGGTTTTAAGTTGTCTTTTCAAATATAAGACAGACAAAAGTATGAAGACATGAAGAAATGTGAAAAAATGTTCATGGTTAAAAGGAAAATGACCCATTTGTCAGAACTCTAAACAAATCTGATAGCTCTTTCCAAAAATAACCAGACATAATATTGAATGTTACATTTATTTTCATTCTCCAAAATCCTTTCTGAATCGTCATGCAAATGGGGACTTTTCTGCATGTTCTCCCTGTCACTGTACTGCCTTCAGGAATGTAATATTTTAACCAGTTGTACACATTCTAAAAGATTTAAAGCTTCATCACCTTTTTCTTAAATTGTACCTTTTTATTTCATCTTGATATTCACGTAGACAATCTGTCATATTCACAATTACACAGACCTACAGTACATATATTCTTCAAAGTTTAAACCATATTTTCATACCAAACTTCCCACACATCTCATCGTTTCCAGTTTTGTTTTGTTTTCTAACACAAAACAGTGCCTTGTGTACCGTCTGCGAATGTCCAAATGAGATAGCTGTAGAGGCTCAAGTGCATCATCACAGAGACCACCAGAGCCGCCGTAGGTAGAAAAGGCACTTATTAGTGACAGATGAATTCTGATTGGCTGAGTTATTTTTGTTGTGGTTGGTGGGTTCCTCCATTGGTAATAAGAGGAAGATATGGGGCAATTTAAGAATACTGCTGTGTGAATTTCTGGTGGAACTCCTTGACTTTGTTCAGCAGGATCGTCAGCTTGTCTGTCGGTGGCAAGATAGTCATTCTGGGAGGGAGGGGGGAAAGAAAAGAAAGACAAACATTAATGGTGTAACTGAGTGATGTAGTAACAGCAGATGTCTTGGCTAAGAGTTGAATATTATTATGGATGTTGAAGAATCGCTTAGAAATCATCTTGTAAAGTAATTCAATAACTAAAGAGCGTCTTCCATCAAGCCCTTTTCAGACATGGAATATGTAACATTGATGGCTTCACCCATCTGCCCAAGTGTTCTTCTTTGACATTCCGACTTATAGGTGACTTTTACGTAAAAGTTCCTTATAGCTTCATTCAGATATGACAGGACATTTACAGAAAGAGCCACGATGCACGCGCAATATTTCAACCATGCAGTTGGCATGAATCCAAATTTAAAATATAGGTAGAAACTGATGGTCAGGTTATTAATTGTTTGGTTTTTTTTAACCTCTGTGACTTACTTTTATTTTACAACAAACTCAGACACTTTGGCCAAGGACTTTTTAGTGACAAAAGAAACTAGACCTGAAACGATTAGTTGATTAATCAATCAATCAATCAATCGTCAGAATACTTTTGATAATCAAGTAATCTTTTTAAGGACTACAACTCAACTAAATAACTAGATATCTTTGGGGTTTGGACTGTTGGTCAGACAAATAAAGCAATTTAAATCAACTTGGGCACGAGGGAACTGTGACCGGCATTTTTCATTATTTTCTGACATTTTTAAGATCAAAAAATGAATTGTCGAGCCAAAAATAATCGGCAGATAATGGTAACAATTGTTAGTCGCAGTTCTAGAAGAGATACATATATTAGAGATATACTTATTTTATATATACACAGTATATAATTGGTCTGTACCTGAAGTGGTACGTTCCATCTGTCTGACCAAAGCCGCTTCCAGGTACGAGGCAGATCCCCGTCTCCTCCAGCATCTTCATGCAGTAAAACATATCTGGCTCCTGACCTTTGTCCTAACAGAGAGGGAAAGACACATTAAAGCACCATGGGAGGCTTAATATTTTGCTGGCATGAGATTATTTCAAGTAGCAAGTTTTTGATAAAAAAAATGTAGCAGCTTTTATTTTAGATGTGCAGCCAATAGTAGTGGACCAATGTAGCTATATGTCCAACACAACACTGACATTCTTAACATTTTCTTATTTGTGGAAAATCGTATCCTTTTAAAGCAGAATTGGACCAAATGAAAGCAGAAACAGTCAATTGAGCAATTGAACAGTCCATTCCTGTTCTTCTAACATAAAAATGGGTCATCACAAATAATTATACAGTGCTTGTATTTCTGAGAAAAAATCTCCTCAAAAGCTCTTTAAGTTCATTCGTTTTTACTGTGTTAAGAACTGTATTCTACAATTTCATGGTTTTATCTTCACAGGTGCCCTTCAGAGTTCAAAACATTTTCTTCAGTGGTACAAATATAACTTAAGGTTGAAAAAGATGGAGTACTATTTGAGGTACAATAAATCTTAAGTGTCTCATCTCCTCTGGATCAAAAGCTTTTGCAAAACTGCTTCCTTTTCTTTTTTTAAATCAGTTTTAAGATGTCTCAGCCTTAGACGTAGCTGAGCATTGACATCAAGAACAAGCTCAATAAACCGCACAGAGGTTCTATTCAAATTGCCAAAAGGTAATGCTGTGTGTAGTCAAATAAGCTCTGTCGTTAAGCGTTGTTTTGGGGAATAACAGCCAAAAACTAAGCAATGCTAAGACTGTGTGATCAAGATGGTGAGCAAGTCACTGGGATTGATCAGGTGTCAGTAAATCAGCTGTACTCTGACCTTATCCTCTGTAAGGCAAATCAGATTCTCAGTGGCTCGACTCATCAGCCCTCCCTGAAATTCCTACTGAGCAGTCAACCTCGGGACAGATTTGAAACCACAAGCTATTGGAAATCATTTGTTTCCTTTAGCAAACAGGGTGGTGAATGCCCAGTGTACTGGACCTGGCTAAAGAGTTATTTAATCTAGCATAGTGTAGAGTATGAGATGATGGCCTTGTGTACAAGTGGAACATGAGTAATGAGGGCTGTTATGGCCATGGAGAAACATAATAATAATAATAATAATAATAAATGATTAATCTATTAGTGATAGATGAGTAGAAAAGCTTGTACTGTAACATCCATTTACTCCTCATCAATGTAATTTCCTTGGAGCGCCCACACAGTCAAACTTAAATCATTGAAACTTTTATAAGAGTAGACATACCATGGCCTCTTGGATGGCCTTTTCGGGGATGGTTATGCGAGGGAAGGAGTACATAGCGCCCTGAACAGGATTACAGCTGATGCCTTGAATAGTATTGAGAACCTGCTCTGTGAGCTTGGCCTTCTCTGCTAAGGCACTTAAGGTAGCTGTGCGCTCCTGGGTGTGGGAAAGAGAATAGAGGAAACACAGAATAGAGAGGACAGAGAGAAAAGAAAGTAAACCAAAGAGATGTTATCAAGACTCTCCGGTTCGCTGGCGATATTTCTTCTTTTTAGATCCTAAAGCAAATGACCAATTCTGGAAAGGGTTATGTTTCAGTACCATTAAGTTGTCCCCTGCCTCAGCCTCTTTTTTCTTATGCTAAATAGCCATTTTATATATTTGTTTCTGTATTTATAGTTTATTTCTTATTTATAATATGTTTGTTTGTGTATGTATGCACCATTTACCAAGGCAAATAACTTACTGTGGCAATTAACCCTTTTCTGATTCCGATTCTGATCATTTTATTAGTTGGAAGTGAAGCGATGGCCAACTGTGTCTCAGGCCTTTTTTTTTTTTCTGCTAAAACTTCGAGACTTCTGTAAGCTCCACGAGACGAATGGTCATGCCAGATATTTTACCGTAAGTGTAGACAGGGACCATATGAATGCAATGAGGTAAACAAAGCATCTTTTTACACACAAGATAATTTGATAAGATTTATAAGGGGGTTTCATAAGTCATAAAGATTTTTCAAAAGCAGCTTTGTGCATGGTGTAACTCACGATATGATACTATTGTGATACATTACAAACAAGTCAGTCTGTCAAAATAATCATTATAACAGTAATATAATGGTATATAACAGGAAATACTGCATATTGACTGTATTCAGTATTACAGAGATTTGAGATAAAACAAAATGCATACAGTCGAGGCCATGTTTAACGTAGCAACATGTACCAGACATTTTTATAAAAGTCAACAGCCATAAACTATCAAAAGGTTGAACTAGCACCTTAATTATCACATTATTTCAGATGTTTTTAGTGTGTTAAAATTAGCTTAAGAGAAAACTCAAAAGAGTCCATTAAAGCAAAAATAAATCACTAGGTAAAATCCACAAACAATAGCAGTGTACTGATTGCGTATTGCAAAGAGAATGAATAATGATACTGGTGTCAGTGTAGAAATCAATATCAAATCAAAATCAAACCCCTTCTGCTTCTGGGCTGTAGAGTGTGTACCTTGATAAAGTTGTCGTGCGAGGGTTCCCCAGGCTGAGGGGGGTTGACCACCAGGTCCATTAGAGCCTGTCCAGGAACAGGAGGACACAGACGGACAGACACGAGCTTGGTCAGCTGGGCCTTCACCTCATCGTCCATGTTGATGATCTCCATGTAGCCTCCACGGAAGCCACACCTGAGAGGGAGAGAAAACATTAGGATGCGACACACAAAAAACAATGTAAGAAAGAAAACAAAAAAGAGACAGAATGAGAGCAAGTTACAGTAAACAGCAAAGAACTAGTTTTTTTATTCATTTATTTTTACAAGGTTTGACAGATTTATCCCAGCATGTAGTAGAGTAGAATTGCTTACTCTCCCATGTAACATTTGGAGGTGGAGTGGAAAGATACCAGTTCCAGTGTATCCGAGTACTCTGGCCCCATTTCAAACAGAACCTTCTTAAAAGAGTGGAACTGGCAACCTTCAGCATACACATTGTCCTGGTACACCTGGGAGATGAAGTCAGAATGACACCAGGTACAGAAAAACAATAACGCAGGCAGATGTTAAAAGAGATGCAGACAGACGGTACCTCATCAGCCATGAGGAGGAGACGTTCATTTGCTGCAAATCGGATTACGTCCTCAATGCACTGTCTGCTCTGAACCTGACCTGTGAACATGAAGGAGGAGTTAAGGGGAAAGGTTTGAAGTGGTGGTTAGTCAGGCAGTTATGTCCTTTTACTGCCATCTAGTGGCTCTTCTTTCAGTAGTGCATGGAATGTGTGGTTACAGAGATACAAAATGAAGTGTGCAACTCATGCAGAAAGGATCTAATTTTTTAAGTAATTTCATTCCTGGGCCTTCTGGTGGACCTAGTAGTTTCAGGTTACACAGCAACGTCCCATTGATTCCAACCAATTACATTTTATTCCTGTCTACATCTCTGTAAACTATCCAAGAATTGCCCCCAATAATCTATTGGTCTTGAATATTAAATTGTCTCTGACTACATTGTGTGCTAAACTGACCCCCCAAAAAAAAACTTGACTCAAGCTTTTAAGGCTTTTAACCACATCTTGCGGTCTTCCTCGGTGGATAGAGGGTTTTAATTATTTTTTGTCTAACTACGGTTTCCAAAGTGAAAAATGTAACTTTTCCGCTTAACTGCTAAATCATTTAAAAGAAGAATACTTACATTAGATAATGCAAATAGACCTGAAACCTAATTTGACACTTTCAAGTCCTTTTAAATTGTCTATCTCCTTAAACTTATACTTGATTATCTAGAGTGCTGAACGAGATGATTTAATATGTAGAAATACTGACAACTACTAACAATCTAGTCACTTCGACGAAAAAGAAATGAAGGAAGCTTTACCGGTGGGGTTTCCAGGGTTGATGATGCACAGCGCTCGGGGGTTGCAGTGGCGCCGGGCCTCATCCAGGGCGCGCTGCAGCTCGCTGATGTCCATACTCCAGCACTTCTCCTCATTAAGGTAATAGTTGATCTGCACGGCGCCCAATTCGGCCAGCGCAGCCGAGTACAGGGGATACTGAGGTATGGAGATCATGACGCCTGTACGGGTCGCACCCTCGCCACACACCAGCAGCTTCAGCATGGTCTTAAAGTGCAGGGTAGGGAGTATAAGAAAGATATGTCAGCTGTATATTTTAGAATTATATATACACTACCGGTCAAAAGTTTGAGGGTCACTTATACGTTTTCATTCCACTCCATTCCAGACAGAATGCCAGCTGAGATCAGCTGCATTGTTTTTTTAATCAGGGCAGCAGTTTTTAGATTACATTGTGTTTACATAATTGCAAAAGGGTTCTCGACTGTTGTAGACAGAAGTGGCTGAAGAAACGCTTGAAATCCATGCATTTTGGTCTAAACGTCATACCCAAATTAAAAGTGGTACAGCTCCCATATACTTTGACACTCTGGGGTGTGCCTGATATCATTGGAAAGGTGATTGATGTGGGTGTGTTTGTGTATTTGAGAAGTGTTGTATTTTGTAGTTTTTGGGGTTTTTTTCTTTGCACTTTTCAAATGGAAATAAGAAAAACGCAGACATATCTATAGAAAAAAAAAATCATATAAAATCCATTTTTGAGTCTTTTGGCTTCATTTTTTCTGTAGTAAGCTGAGACATGTGGCTAATGCCCTGTGTTGTCTGTCACATGTCAGATGTGTTTACAGCAGTGTATTTGAATCATTTTACAGATGTATGACTTGGACGGAAATAAAAAACCTCCATTCTAGCCTCTGTAACTCTGTGTCAGTAAGGCCTAGAATCACCCTGACACTTGTAACAAAAACTTGAGTGTTACCTTTCCAATGATACCAGGCACACCCCAGAGTGTCAAAGTATATGGGATTTTAATTTGGGTATGACGTTTAGACCAAAAAGCATGGAATTTCAAGCGTTTCTTCAGCCACTTCTTTCTACAACAGCCGAGAACCCTTTTGCAGATTTTCCTGGTCAAAAAAAACAATGAAACTGATCTCAGCTGGTATTCTGTCTGGAATGGACATTTCTAAGTGACCCCAAACTTTTGACCAGTAGTGTACATTGAAGCTTTGTCTGCATGACACTTATATATAGGCGTACAAATTTGAGTTAAAGATCGGAAAAGGTTGTGTTGAGTGCTCTGCATCTATGTTTTGGCATTAAACAGTCATAACCGCATACAGTCAGTTCTCTTTTTAAAGAACACATTAGGCAATCAGTTTGATGATGTTTGGGGTTTCCTCAAGGGGATATTGCAGGAAATGGTCGACAAGATAGAAAAGACAAAACATTACTGCTATACAAAAGTGTATTATATATATATTTTTCTGTTGCAACTCATCAGGACTCTGTAAACTACTTAAATTGAAACAGTATGAACAGGAAACATCATTCTTAAACTCATAGACAACCTAGTACAAGGGGTTGCGAGTATGTTATACCAGGCTTTTAAAAAGGTCACGAGCCACAAATGTTTAGACATCAGTGATCTAATTTCTTTGTAGATTCTTGTTGATCTTATACAGTATAAATGCTACTTTTGCTCTCGCAGGCGTTTATTTTCCTGCTAGTTGCAGCTTGTGTGATGTGTCCTTTAAAAATAGTGACCTCACTCATGAAGGGTTCACTCCAAAACACATTTGTTTTGTCGGTTGAATGTTGTTAATAAGTTACCTTACAAAATGATTGAGACGTCTGGTAACTTTTAACTTACAAATAAATACATGATCAAAAGTACAATAGAGACACAGTGTCAGTTTGAAAGCTGAGGCGTTTTGTACCACAATGCCGTCGCTGGCCCCTGTGGTGAGATAAATGTCATCTGGGTCGCAGGGCACACCGCCATCTCTTCGCTCAATATAGCGGGCCACATCCTGACGCACAGAGTCTATGCCCTGACTGGCCGTGTAGGAACCTGAGGGAGATTTAGATGGCAATACAAGTTGCTATGACAACTTAAATATTTAATATAACAAGCCAAACCAGCAGAAAGCAGCATTTAACACAAAGAGAAAGGTGATAATTAGCAACTAGGGTTATACAAGGCTCATTGTGCTTGTGCAGAAAACCAACGCACCCATACTGTTCCCTCCACAGGACTGCAGAATGCGGCGTGCTCTACTTTTAGCATCCTCTGGGAATGTGCTGTCATTCAGCAGTTCGGGGTAGGAGCACAGCGCCAAGACCTTGAAACAAAGAGAGGTGTGAGGATGAAGGGTGGAGGGGACAATATGCAAAACCCTGCACAGATTACTGCATAAGACAGGACAAAAAACAAATGATTGAAAAAGTACACCAACTTCATTAAGGAGGAAGAAATCTGTTTCATAGAGACAGACAAGTCAGAAGTGAGGCGCTAAATTTAGATAAGAGGTAGGGGTAAGGTTTAGGAGCAGACCTGTCGGAAGAAAGTGATTGGCTGCTGGCCCATAGCATGAGCGTCACCAATGTTGGCCTTGATGACCTCCGAAAAGGGCTTCTTCATTCCCTGCAGAGCATAAGCACAACAAAAAGAAATTATTATACATCTGAAGAATGGACAAAAGTGTAAACAACAATGAGAGAATTTCTTCACTTTGTACACAAGAAATGTGACTGCCCATTATCAAAGCTGACTAGGATAGTCAAAGAGGATGGGTTTGGCTTGGCTGAGAACACCCGCTGCACCTAAACACCTTTGACACTGCGCCCACACACAGGCTTAAAACACATACATTCGTTTTCTATAAAACAGTCATGCCACAAGAGGCTGAGAGCCCAGCAGCTGCTGAGTGCACAGCGGGTTTGGTGGTTTACTAATAACCACTTTGTGGGATAGATTAGATTGGCTGTTGCTTGGACTGAACCAGTGACTTTCCTGCAGGTTGATAAAGAAATGGTTGAAATTAAAATATCCACCAAGCTTAGGTGCTCAGTTAACTATGAGCTATACCGTCACTTCTGTATCATGTCCGAAATGTTAGCCTTTCTGGACTCCAGACTCGCTGCTACTCCTACATCCAGGCCAAAGTAAAGTGCCTCCAAACAGGCACGTTTACCTTTATATGAGCAAAACACTGTTTAGGTACATTACAGCACAATTCAAAAGTTGGTACTTTTAGGTAAATTCTCATTTGATTTAATCAATCCGTAATAAAAACAAATAAATACATGTGGTTCTTCTTCTTCTTCTTCTTCAGGAGGAGAGCACCATTTAAATGTAGCCTGTGGAGTTCTTGACCAATATGGAGCGCTAAAAAGGACACAGAGGCCCACACGTATGTAGCAATTCTCACACACACACACACACACACACACACACACTAGTGTATTTGCAACAGCCTTGATGCAGATAGTAGGTACAAACATGGGAACAAAGTTTTGACTTGTTTCCTGCAAATTACCTTATCGTACTGATAGCATTGTCCTTCTGACACACAAACGCAGAGACACACATTACCCAGAGACTTTAAACCTCCTTAGTGTGGACTGAAACAGAACTGGACATATGACAGCATGAAGCAGTAAACAAGGTCAAAGATAATTAGGATAATATATTATCAAAAATAAAAAAGGTATTCATTTACTGCCTTCCAGGCCAATAATATAATGTTTCTGAAAGATGATCTCTTGAGCAACTGAGACCACTGACAGACGACAAACAGCAATGGAGGAAAACATGTGCACAAACAAACACGCACACACACACACACACGCTGTTAACACCAGATGTTAGGTACGGCATGACACTGCAGAAAAGCCACAGCTGGAACCTCACACTGACACCCTGTGGAAATCAAAACAGCCTGTTTGTTTGGCTTGCCCAATCCAGTTCAGATGATTTTAAGAGGCTTGAGTCTCCGGCTCTCTCATTGGTCACACGTTAGAGGCGTCTCTCAGTCTGTGCCAATAACATTATACCGGGAGAATAACACCCCTAGGTCAAAAGTACCGCCCATTCATTATGGGGATCTTTTAAAAACACACTGACCCCTGTTCCTGAGAACCGACTCGAAAAGCCAGTGCTTTTTGCCTGCCGTCGCTGATAAAACAGTCCAGCAAACAATAGAGAAGGTAAAACTACGCTCTTGATGTAAAGCTCAGGCAGTATTTATTTTGTCTCCCAAGGAGATTTGCATATTGCTTTTTATTCTGGCAGAATATGTGGAAAGAATTAAAAAAAAAAAAAAAAATTTAAAAAAAAACTAGCCTGGTGCATCTATGGTCTGTCCCCATAGCGACTGTCAGAGAGGTTCCCATTCACTAGCAGCTCATTAGGACAAACGAAGAGCACAATGTAATAACTGCATATGAAGCCTTTATTTGTACACTTGTTAACTGGTGCATAAAGATGGCTCAAAGTCTGTCTTGTTTCCATTCCCTGTTCGGAAAATCTAACAAAATAAATATATTGTATAAAACAAGAAAAAGGCCGCACTTTACTGCAAATGAAGAGCAAAGTTCCAAAAAAACAAGGTGTGTACAGGAAACTGGAGTAGGGTATCACAGTGTGAGTGTGAGTTTGTGTGTGTGTGTGTGTGTGTGTGTGTGCTCATAGATGAAAGCGAGAATAGCACTGTGACCCATTTCCCAAAGAAATGCAACACCATCGAAACAACAAAGGAGGAGTTCGTGAAATGAAGGGGAACGTGTTTTTGACAAAAGAACAACAAAAAGTTGGGAGGACTGTAGATGATTTAGGGTACATTTTTCCCTTCTGGCTGGGTGCTGTACTATTGAAAAGACTGGCAGCGGGACAGTCTGCAGTAAAAAAAAAGAAAAAAAAAAGAAATCGCAGTGCTTCCCCTGTCCTAGATAAAAATGTGATGAATACAAAAAAAGTTATTTAGCAGTTGTAAGAGGTATTGTAATTGACTAGATTTTACAAGCTGAATCCAACAGCAATTTATTCTGCTTTTTGAACATGCAAATACCAATTTGATCACACCTGATCAAACTCTAAGAAAATAAGTATCCTATAAAAAGAGAGGGGGTCAGCTGCGGACAAGCATTGGTCAAAGCAAACAGCAAACATAAAATCTTTGGTGCCACTGTCATTACAGTCCCTGCTAGCCCTTTCACCTGTGCAAAAACCTGTTTGCAATACTCATCCCTTCCTGAGCAAAGCACTCAAAATAGGACAGTTTTCACACCAGACTGCACTCTGTACAATAACAGCTGGTTGCCACATCACCACAAACTGTGTGAGAGGAAGGAATTGACTATAGCTTTAAAAAAAAAAAATGCACAAATGGTCTGTATTTATAATGCCAACAAGCTGGAACTTGTACTAAATGCAATGGATTTAGAAGAGATGACTTAAAATGCTACAAGAGCTGAGAGCCTATTTTTCTGCTCCATTTTTAAACTTTTGAGGGGACCAGTCACTACAAAGATAACACTATGTTTTTTTCCCCAGTTGTTAAAAGGTACAATCGTGGACAGATCAGCCAAGTTGGACATATTGAACATTGAGGAATATCAGAGGTAAAGTGAGGCATTGTGTATGTGCATCAATAGTAGGTCAGACAGTGACACTGTGGACCTTAACCTCTCACTGATGATCTTCCCAGAAGCAACTGTGATTTAGAGATAGCTGCTTAAAAACAGGTTATACATTAACATCATAATAGTCTACTGACTTTCTGACATGAGCGAGCTCCTCAGGAGATACTGACTAATTGATGGACTTTGATTAGAGGGTGTGCAATCAGCACAGCAAGTGATAACACACATAGTTCTCTTTTGGGATAATGTTTAGATGGTAATAGTGAGAGTATAACCAGGAAGGGAAACCTGCTGTTCTGCAATTATGTCTCCTGAAAAGACGCTGACTTAACTCACAGGCTACCATGTATCATAAGGTTTTTCTTTAAAGACCAAGAAACATGTAAAGGCCATTATGGCAAGTCCAGACTGAACAACAATTTGTCTTCGGTTTTAAATTCAGTTAAATGGCTTTTTTACCACAGTCTGACAGATAGAAGGAGCCTATAGCCTAATTGATTTCATGAAAGACAAAAAAGCAGATGAGTGGGGCTTTGAAAGAGAGTATAGATACAAAGTGTGGTCCATAGAGGATTGTTTTGGTATGAACAGTGGTCAGACGGCCTGTACAAACCTCAGAGAGCTCCCTCTCCAGCTCCACAGCCCGCAGCACGATGGGCCCACGCACGGCGTACTCCACCTTCTTCACCGTGGGGTTCATGGTGTCGATGGTCAACACCTTGGCCCGGGACAGCACTCCATTCTCGGACATCTTCTCTTTGGGGAGCCCACGCCGACTCGCGCTCAGACTCGATAAAGCTCTGCCGGGAGAGGATGACGACAGAGTTTGAGATGTGAGTGT